>NW_026067925.1:4230212-4238030 GCF_014885135.2 Alexandromys fortis | reverse complement strand
GGGGTAAGGACACCTTTCACACCAGAGCCTTTTTTTTTTTTCTTAAATGACACCTTTCATGCCAGGGATAAAGGGTAGCTGTGCCTTGCAATTAATAATAATTAATACGGAGCACTTGCTGGCTTCTATCTGGGAGGGAAACTTCCGTGTGACCTGGAATTTCAGTCCTGCCTAATACTGTGTCTGAGTATACCTTCCCTTTTGAAGTAGCTTTAATTTCCATGTGACTCTTCAAAGTAGAGTGGGTTGTCATCGCAATGTTTTCGTGGGGTCGCCGACCCTCTGTACTGAGCCAGCTTTCCTTCCTGCCTCCCGAGTTGTCAGTGTTCTGTGAGCCTCATGCTCTCCTGCAGACACTCCACAGAACTGGAGAAAACTTCCAAGTGTTTTGCTTTTGTTAAACTCTTGTATGCAGGTGACAGCAACAGGAGCCTCGAGGTCAAGGCAAGCTCTGTGGAACTTTGAAGGAGTTAGTTCAATTCACTCCACACGTTGTCAGAGCAAAGTGCACCTTACCATAAACACGGGGTCTTAGAATTCGCAGGGGGAGGTGGCAAGACGCTATTCCATAGTCTCTGCTGTCTTTGCAGCTCTTCCAAGGGCTTTCCTAGTCGTCCTTGACATGGGGAGTGGGGGTGGAGACAACATGGAAGAAGAATTGGTATTGACAGTGAAGCTTTTAAGTGTTTTCTTTAAAGCATTAAGGGGTGAAGGATGTTGGTAATAGCAAGATTACATAACATTTAAAAGAAAACAAAAACTATAATTGCATAGAAGGGCTGCTTGAAATATACTTCTCTAGCTGCACAGCTGATGTGTGGGAAATAATTACTGTTTATAATCAGATGAATGAAGGGACTGCTGGAGGAACGTGGCTTCTGGATGCATGTCTGTCTTGTCAACTATTCAGAAAAGAGGACACTGAAGAGCAGACTTCCAGAGATACCCCACTTCCCTTGCTGTCCCCCAGATCAGCCCCTAGGTCACTCCTAAGTATGCAGATCCAAGAAATAAACAATGACAAGGGACTCTCCGTGGACATCGGCAGCCATTCACCCTTGAACACATTCTAGCAGCTTTCTCTGGCCTCTTGAGAATAACACGTCTCTTCCATTTCTCCCCAGCCATCAGGGTAGGAAAACAAAGCAAAACAAAACAAAACTCAAAACACCTAACCAGCATTCCCAGTCTGAAGATGAAATGGGACTCCTGGTGCTTTGATGTGTGCTGCTTGAATTTTTGAAGCAGAGTGACTTTCCTGTCTTCTTTCCCCCGAGAACATTCCTTTGGGGATTACCAAGGGTCAGGCTGAACCCAGGAAGTGCTCTGCCAACACACTGGGCATAGACACAGACATAAATACAAGGACAGTCTTGTACAGTTCAAACGGAAGATGAGGGGGTCGTCAGGGGCTGAGACTGAGGAACTGCGGTAGTAAACTTGTTGAACGAAGGAATGCAGGTCCCTAGTGACGCCAGACTTAACCTTAGGAGTTGGGAGGAAGGTGTAATACTGAGTCTAGCTTCAAGATGATTGCGTCTAGCTGTCCTCTGGGCAAGTCAATTAATTGCTATTGAGATGTTTGGAAAGAATCCCCTAATTATACCCAGTCGAAAGGGGCTTTTTATTTATAGGGAAGACATCCTAAGCAGTAATCCTGGTTCTCAACTGAAAACTATGAGTTGGGGGTGAGGTAGTCTGTGATTGGAAGGGAAAATTAGTTCATCATGAAGTCCTTTTTATGAGGGAAGGAAACCAATCAGTCCTCTCATTACACAAACCTGCCCAGGTTTCTTACTTCCCAGAGAGAAGACATGGCTTGGAATGTTCTCCTTGACCTTGTTACAACAGGGAGCTTGTCTGGGCTTGCTGTGTGCTATAGCAAAAACCAGTCCTTCTAGGACTCTGGCCTCTGATTCCTTTTTAAAATTTGTTTTATTTAGAAAGGTAAAGGACATGTGGATAATTAAGTCCATCCTGCATGGTTGCAAACAATTTAGAGTTATTGCAAAGCAAAGGAAAATCGTGCTCTCAAACAGTAGTTGACAAACATGAACTTAATAAATTTGATCTTCGTCTTTAAGTATTTATTTTAGAATTATTTATACCTGCATCAATGGAAGGCATGGTGAAGGGCATTTTTATGGACACACGGCTAGCTGTTCTTTTATTTTACATTCTGCATGTGTGTTCATATGGACTTGTTCACATGTGTGTGCACGTGTGAGGAGACCAGAGGCTGATAACGTTTGGCCCTATTAATCTCTCTTCACCTCTTTGTTGCTGTTGAAACAGGGTCTCTTACTGAATCCAGAGCTCACTGATTGGCTAGACCGGCTGGCCAGTGAGCTCCACTTGGTCTCTCCTGCCTCAGCACTAAGAGTTCCAAATGCACATACTTGGCATTCACATGGGTCTGCATGCCTGCACGGGCTGTCACTTTGTTAACTGAGCCACCTCCTCATGTTGAACCCCTCCTTGTTACACAGTCTTGCAAGCCTATAGGGGGAGAGCCAGGCAGGCCTAGACAAGCCCTTGGCAGTAAGTTACTGGACCTTTTAGGATCCAGCCTCAAAACTGGATCCAGCCTCTTTGACATCTCTCCTTTGTTCCCAATGTCACCTGCTTGAGTTTCCTGTCATTTGTGTGTTGCATTTGTCTGGTTTGGTTCATATAATGAAATAGGTAAAACAAGCTAACCTTGTAAAGAAAGGATGTTTATTTAGCTCCCAATCTGGAGGTTAAACAACCCAATGTTGGCATCAGCTCGTGTCTGGCGTTTGGACTTCACGGTGAATGAAACCATATTGACGGCAGGGATTGTGAGAGTTCGAGGCCATGTCGCCCGGCAGGAAGGTTGAGATCTTATTAGTAGCCTCAGCTTTTAGAGTAAATTGTTCTATTGAGGTCTGAGTCAAGGGTCCTACAAGAACTGCCTTGATCCCTTAAGGCACTCAGAAACCTAAAGCCTTTACTCCAAGTCTCAGTTCCTCACACACAACCCTAAGAATCCATATACAAAGCCTTTGGGGAAAACTACATCCAATCTATCCAAACTGTCATCCAATTATGATGGATGGGAGACATGAAAAGGAAGCCAAAGCAGGCTGTGGTGGGAAAAAGACTTTTGCCCGCGCTGGCCACTGATCAGACGTGGAGCACACGAAGAAGCAAAACTCTCCCTGTGCAGCAGCTAGCACAGCGGAAGTGAAGGAAGAGCCCCTTGTAACCCATGCATCACTAACCAGAGTTCCTGCTTTGGTCTCCTCAGGTTGTTACAACAAAATGCCTTTCACTGGGTTATACAAACAATATTAATTCATTTCTTACCCTTCCAGGGACCTCAAGCCCAAGGTCACACCTCCTGTATCTTTAGTGTCTGGTGATGCTTCATAGATAATATATTCTGGCTGTGTCCTCACAGGGGGAAAGAGACTAGCTTGTTCTTTGGGCTTCTTTATAAAGGCACTTTTCTCGTTCATATGGCAAATCCCATAGGGCCTCATTGCCTCCCAAATGCCCACCCTAAGTTATTACCGTACTGCAGACCGGGATCCAGCATAAGATGACTGGCTGAAGAGAGAACCATTCAGATAACTGCAGCATCTTTTACACAGGAGGTTCTCTGTGTGATTGATTAACAAATTGAAGATATAAGGAAAGGAAGGAAAATATGAGAGTATTTCTATATATCATATACTATATTACATTATCTATAGATGTATCTGTACATGGCATATATTATTTTGTATGTTGGACCATAGATAACAGGCAATAGAGTATATATCATATAGTCATATATGTATGTATGAATTATTTTCATGCACATACATTTCTCTGCTTTCTATCATTAAGTACATTTATACACACACACACACACACACACACTATGAAGACAGTCCTATAGCTTATTACCTAAAGTCTAATGAAGTGTCTTAAAGTGATTTGACATTCATTTCAATGGTGTAGAGTGTTCTGGCAGGACCCTGTAAGCTCCAAGTATGAAATGGCCTTTTGATTGTGTTTCCAGTAACAGAATGTGAACTCAGAGGATCAGAAGAATGGAAGACACAGAACATTGTTCATCTGTCCATAGGTTTAGGGACTGATGTGTAGCTGGAAATTAGTGGTGACTGTAGTACTGCTTCCTTAGTGACTTGTAGCTACATGGGTGAAGAAAGGAAAGACGTGAAGGGCAGTGAGTGTGTGCAGAAGACCTCCTTGTCCCCAGCCCCCACCAAAGCACATATGGTAAAGGTAAGCATGGTCTCAAGAGCACAAACAAGACACTGACTGCTGGGGAAGAGGGACTGAACGTGCTGTCTGGCTCTGAGTTTCTTCTTAAAGACTGTGCCAAGAGCATTGAAAAATTATAACACACATGCCAACCATATAATGGGAGCAAGGGTTTCTCTTATTTATGTCTTGTAGCATGTTGAGAAGGGCCTACTCATGAAGCTGAAAATAAACAAACGGGGGCTTGATTCATATTTTCATCTGATGGAGCAGCTTCACGGACACTGATGGTCTACTGTGGATGCTGCACTGGTCCAGTCTGGTGAAGGAACAAAAAAACACTACATGAGAGTATTGGAGAAAATGCCATTGGCCTAGTTGACGGCTCTGACTCCTTTGCCTGAGTGTAAAATCAGTGTGACAGACACAAGTCTTAGAACCAAGACACGAGTTAGTTGATAGCTAGGTTAAATAGGCTTGAGACACCGAAAGCTCTAGAAATGTTGGGAACATTTGTTCATGCCTTCGTCCCTGACTGCCCCTGAAATGCCTTTCCCTAAAGGTGACCACCGTGGTAGCACAGAGGCTTCCTTGGCTCTTTTAGGTTGGGCTCGCGCTGCCAGCCCCTCTCCTTTCCTCTCTGTTTTCTTGTTTGAATATCCATTGATTGGCACCACAGGCTGCTGTTAATGTTCATTGAGCATCACCTTGTGAGCACCTAAACAGATGAACCATCTTCCCAATTACACCCTATTGCTGTGTGTAAGACTCCCAAGTTTTTATTCATTGATCATGGAGAGTCTTTGCAAACCTGCTTATGAATTAACCATAATACCAGTGAAGAAAAACCAATCCTCATGTATCCAGTCTAACACTTGGGAAAATTGCCTCTTTCAATTGTGTGCAAATGCATTAACAAATAATTAATTGCTTTTTAAGGTGCAGAAAATTAAGTACTACACAAAAATTGGTTCTGCTGCATTTAGGGTTATATACATTTCTTCTCCCTGTCCATCTTCTTAATTTGTTTGGCATGCTTATTTACTTAAGCAGACCCTTTAAGTAAAAATGATCTGTTAAGCTAGCATAAGAACAGGAGAACGTTCATAAATCATAAATGTGCAACACACATTTCCTAAATGAGCACAAAGCTCAGAGAATACATAGCTGCTGGCTCCTGGAAGCCATGGTACAGTCAGTCTCTCACAGCCCTGGTTACAACCCTCAGGTTCAGGTCTACTTATTTTTTTTTGAGCTTTATATACCCACCTTTTTTTTATTTTACTTTTAAAAGTAAGCAAATGGTTTCATTGCTTAAAATTCCATTGGGGGATGCTACAGTTGCCTGCATGCACGCAGACAGAGATAAGTGAGCTCACCACACTGATGACAGTGGGGAAGTGTGGAGGGGGGGTGTCTTAGAATTGTCTTATTGTTTTCTCTTTTAAATTATTCTTCTTATGAGCATGATAAAATTTATACAAAGAAAAAATCATACAAACATTTTTCACAGGCACTGTCTAGCTTAGAGAAAGCCCTACAATCAACTGAGCCAGAGTGCCTGTATATTCCCTGAAGGCCAAGGCCAGACCACTCTTGGGCCCCAGGGTATGGGTTCTGAGGCCATCAGCCAGTCACTAGGTGGCCAGCAGGAAGTCCATTCCCTCTTGTCTTAGAATGAAACTCAAGGATAGCTTGTAAAAGTACCAGAGACTTTGAAATAGAAGAGATAAATTATAAATCGCAAGCACTAAAGTGTGTCACAAGTTAGTTTCTGCATTTCTTTATAAGAACTCAGGAATAATTCAACAGCCTTTTGAGGAGTGTCATGCTGAGAGACAATGGGTGTGTAGGCCTTGGCAGAGGCTCCGTTATACACAGTTGCCAGGATCCAGTGTCAGCCTCCTTGGACCTCGAGGGCTTTTCTCACTGAGCTTACTATTACTCTTACCTTGCGTTGTTGTTATTGTTTTGTTTGGTTTCGGTTTCTTTAGCTAGGGTCTCGGTATGGAACCCAGGCTGTCCAAGAACCTGTGAGCCTGCCTTCAGCTTTCCCCACTGTTGGGATTATCAGAGTGAACTATCATGCCTAGTTTACTAGTGCTTTTTAAATATGCCAAAGTAATATATACTCAAAACCCAGGGAGTGCAATTTTTGTTTTACTTAAGGTAGGAAAGAGAATGTAGGTCCAAATAGAAAGATAGCCTAATATGTAATAATAAAGCAAAAGAAGCTTAGCAAACCAAGTTAATTGTATAGATAGATAGATAGATAGATAGATAGATAGATAGATAGATAGATGTTTGTGTATGTGTGTGATATTTTTTCCTGAATTGGAGAGATGGCTCTGTGGTTAAGAGTGCTTGCTGATTTTCCAAAAGACCCAAGTTCTGGTCCCAGAACTTTAGCCATGTGACTCACAAACTGCCTGTAATTCCATCTCCAGGAGATCTAGCCTACACACACACACACACACACACACACGAGCTACCTCAGAACTAGACTTTATTCTTACACATCTACACATGCATGCACACATACAGTGCACACACGTGCAAGTTTTGGTAATGACCATTAGTAAAGTTTTCATTTCTACTAGACTGTATCTTACATTTTGCCTTATGTCACCCACTTTTAATTTATGCTCTTAGTGATGCTACTATAAGACTCCATGGGTGGGGGCCATGGCCCATCTCAAAATCTTGATGAACACAGCCTGCTGAATGTTTAATATTATGCATACTAATTAGCTCTGAATTTTCTGCATATACTATCATCCATTTTTCCATTCTAATAAATGTAGTTTTCCATCCTTTTAATGCACATAAATGGTTTTTCTAAATTTTTCTCTAAATCGTTTTTTGTTTCATTTTTGTTTTTATTTGCTTGTTTGTTTGTTTTGTTTTGTTGGTTTTTCAAGACAGGGTTTCTGTGTCACAGTTCTGGGTGTCCTGGAACTAGCTCTTATAGACCAGGCTGACCTTGAACTCACAGAAATCTGCCTGCCTCTGACTTTTGAGTGCTCGGCTTAAAGGTGTGTGCTACCATAGCCCCATCTTGCTTTTGGTTTTTGCTTTTTTTTTTTTTAATAAAATGCTGCATCTTTGAACATCCAAATCTCAGCAGCTACCAAGCAGACCTTATAACTGCTGAGTCCACATGAAGGGGGCAAATGACCTGATTTAAAAGTGATACTTTCCAAACCTGTCCTCATGGTCTCCATGAAAACTCAAAGACAAAACCAAAAGCATCTACAGGTCATGTACTCTGGTGGTAATTTAGGACGTGTGGTCTGGGAAAGTGTCATTGAGGGCTCTTGAAGATCTCAAAGATGGTTACGCTCAGTGGTCCCAAGTGGCTTAATATCGATTTTTGTTCTTTTTGATGTCTTTAATGATCAAAGGGAAAATAGCATTGAATAAGGGCCACTGGGGAGTTTCCACAGCATTTGAATGACCCTTTGTGAAACAGGAATTTGAGAGAAGTACTTCCTTTATCCTTAATAGTCTTCAAAATATGGGTAAAATTAGGACTTTGATTTTACACTGAAAGCACAAACTTACCCGTGTCACAGGTTAATA
>NW_026067925.1:4206355-4230078 GCF_014885135.2 Alexandromys fortis | reverse complement strand
TATATATATCGAAGCAGGTAAGAGTCACATGTTACTGACCTATCCCTGCAAGTTCTCTGCCTCGGTTCTCCTGGCTTTCCCCAAAGACTCCTGCTCACAGAACATTCATTAGTAAGTCATTCATTAGTAAGCCTGCCGCTCACTAGACCTTCTGAAGTAGCAGCTAGATCTAGGTAACTCAGTGTCTGTACCCCATCCTCAGATACCTCACTGAGCACTGTAACGCACACCCCATCCTTTCCCTGTGTGAACACTGATTCTGTCCACTGGGTCAGTTCATCCTGGTCAAACTTCCACTGAGCATGCGTCATGAGAGGACCTGGGAGCAATGTCTCCAGTAGGTGAGGAATGACACTCTCCATGGAAAGACCTGCGTTTACACATGCCTCTTTCTCATCTACAAAGCCCCTGCTCTTCAGGGCTAGTCTTACAATTTCCCAAACAACCGAAGAAACACATATGGCCTCATTCCTTCGTTGTCTTAAGTGGGCAGAATATAGCCAGTGCATCCAGAGGAGATCAGGGGATCTTTAAGAAGTTTTTTGTTAGTTTTAAACATGACACCCAAAGAGCTCTAGTTAAACATCTTAAAATGTTTGCAAATTCTTACCCCCACTCAAGTATGAAGACCCAAGAGGAAGAGAAATGGTACAACTTTTAAATGAAGAAATGCTCCACCATGATACCACCATGTCTGAGTTATACAGTGTACTACATTGTTGCTATGACAACACAACATGACTGAGGCAGCTTAAAAAAGAAAGAGTTTATTTGAGCTCATGGTTCCAGAGGGTCCAAGTCCTTCATGTCTGGGGGGTACTGTAGTAGGCAGGCACAGATACAGCAAGCTAGAAGGAGGAAAGGGTGCTTACTCTCAGTGTTGGCCCCAGGAATGTACTTGTGGCAAGGGTGCACATCTAAACCTCCTGATTTATCACCAAGTGTTCAAACATCTGAGCCTATAGGGCATAGTCACACTCAAAACACTGTACTGAGCCAAGCAGCACAAAGGCGAGAGTGTGACAGTGGGGACCCCAGATTTGGATCTCAGTTCTGACAATCACTGAATGTGTGACCTTATACAATGTCCTTCTCTGTGTCTCAGTTCCTTCAAAGTCAACACTGTCTCAAAGGACAAAAATGAGAATAAGTAAATACTTAGGAAGCACAGAGGGTATTTATAAAGCTGACATGTAGCATTTATATAAGCTCAGTTAACTCTCAGAGAACAGATGTAGGAGGGGAAATGGTGAGGAAGCCTGAGTCACAGGGGTCAGTTTTCCTAAGTGCTTCCTCGGCAAGTGGGATTGCTGTGATTCCAAAATGTCAACTACTCCAAAATGTGCTTGCTGAAAAAACACACATTTGTCTCCAGTGTCCTTTGCCACCTGTGAGAAGGACATAAAGAAGACTCCCCCGTAGATGAGGGTACCCTAACTTACCACTGCACTCAGGCCTGATACCTGGACACCAAGATATAGAAGTCTGATTCCTTATATATGGTAATAAACAAATACTTGGTCTTTGTCCCCATTGCCCTGGACTACCACCCAAGGCCTTTGGGATTTCCTGAGTGGTTGGAGTGTGTTATCCATGAAACTCTTCCCCCTGCACCCTAGTTATGGTAATAGTACCTGATGACGACAGGCCACCCATATACAATTTAGGACAAAAAAGAGTAAGCATTAATTTATAGTTAGGATCCATCAGCCTCAGCCTTTACTTACTCCTTCCAGTACCTCTGGGAAGGCGGAAGGGGCTGGGAACCGAGTTCGCTTGCCAGTGGCATCTCATTGATTGTTCATGTGAACATGGTGGTCTTCCATTGATCTCTAAGACAGCAAGGCAAGGGAGGGAGCTTCCAGCTGGGGCATGTATCTATGGTCTGGAAGGCTCTGTGTTTGTAGGAGTCATTGGAGCTCATGCTTTCTTCACACTTTGCCATGCAGGTCTTTTCCATTTGGTATTCCTCTACTCTATCCCTTATAATAAACTATCCTTGTAATTGCAGTGCTTTCCTGCGCTCCAGGGATTATTTTACAGGACTACTGAAACCTGGGAGAGGGAAGTTGTAGCAATTACTGTTAAATAGTCCCCTGGGCAGAAGTGTAGGCATATAAAGTCCTCATTCCAGGCAGGTGTGGAAGCAGTGGGGCATTGTGTGGATGGTGTGTGTGTGTGTGTGTGTGTGTGAGAGAGAGAGAGAGAGAGAGAGAGAGAGAGAGAGAGAGAGAGAGAGAGAGATTAGTAGTAATTTCAGGACTGAATTGCATGAAGTCACACTGGAGCAGCACTGGCCGGTCTGCAGTGGAATGGTACGCTGGGATTATTGGAAAATGACGAGCTGTGGCTTGATTGGCAGATGTGAACTGGGGTATTCATTGTGTGGTAGACCATAAACTTCCGCGTACAACACCATATATTCTGGCTTCCTTTTAGTTGCTATGACAAAAGACTCTGGCAAAAGGTAACTTCAGGAAGAAACGACTTTGTTTCAGATTCTAATTTCAGGATACAGTCTCTCACTGTAGGAGAAGCCCAAGGCTGGGACGGCACCTAACATCTACAGTCAAGAACATAGAAAAATGAACACAAGTATTCTCGCTTGCTTTCTTGAGCTCAGCTCAATTTCTTGACTCTTATGCTATTCAGAGCTATTTCCCTAAGAAATGATGTCACCACACTGGACAACTAACTAATTAAGACCGTTCCTCACAGACATAGCAATCCAAATGTAGATAACGCCTCTGTCCTATTTAGATGAGTCTTATAAGGAAAACACTTAATTTGGGGCTTGTCTACAGTTTTAGTGTGTTAGTCCATTATCATCATGGTGGGGAACGTGGCAGCAGGCAGGAAAGCATGGTGCTAGAGCAGTAGCTGAGAGCTTTACATCCTGTTCCACAGACAGAGGCAGAGAGACATTGGACCTGGTATGGTCTTTGAAACCCCAGTGACACATCTCCTCCAAGGACACAACTCCTCCAAGAAGGCCACCTTTCCTAATCTTTCCAAGGAGTTCACCAACTGGGGGACTAAAAATGAAAATATATGAGCCCATAAGGGTCATTCTCATTCAAACCACCACACTCATCCCGTGGTCCCCACAGGCTTTTAGGCATGTCATAATGCAAAATGCGCTTAGTCCAACTTCAAAAGTTCCCATAGTCTTTCAGTTGGGACCTTCTTTGCAGTTCTCATTCAAACCACAGCACCCTCATTGAGGCTCTCTGCTTGGGCAATTCAAGCTTGTATCAAACAGACAAAGCTTGCCAATATCCCATATCTACCCTATGAATTTAGTCTTGGTGACATATGCAATTCTGTGTCCAAGCTTTCTTCACTATAACTATAGACGGTGTATGTGTGTGTGTGTGTGTGTGTGTGTGTGTGTGTGTGTGTGTGTGTTTGCATGTGCTGTTTCTCAGGTGCCATCCACCTTTTTATTCTATTTTATGAATTTGTTTAGTGAAATTTCTTATTGGCCTGGAGATCACCAAGTAGGCCAAGCTTTCAAAGCCTCACAGAGTTTACTGATCCTTCATAGGATGCTTAGATCCCAGAAGCCTAAGGGTTTCATGTGAAGCTCCAGATGGCCTTCTAGTAGAGTGATCCAATCCCAGGATCCCTACATGCTACCTTGGTCACTGTTTTTGCCAACCACATTGATGGTTCAGCTTCATAACTCAAGGAAGCTCTCTTAATTCTCTTAATTCCCAGGCTCATTTCTTAGAATGTATATTTGTTCTTGGATTCAGGTCTTATTTTGCCCAAGTTGACCTTGTACTGACTAGGTAGCCAAGTATGACCGTGAACTCTTGATCCTTCTGCCTCGACCTCCCAACGGCTGAGATTACAGGTATATAACACTACTCTGGTTTATTTGAATAGTCATTCTATTTGATGGAAACACTTGAGACCATGATGGTAGACAGGAAGCAGTACAATTGAACCGATGGTCCAAACTGTAATATTTGTTTGTTTCTTCAAGAATGAGACAATGACAAGACACACTGCCAGTTAACACTGAAAACAAATGACACCTGAGTTTTGACTTGAGTCCCCAAGCTGCCAAAGTGGGTCTGTTATAAAAACAGATCAACAAACCATCAAATCTCTTTGTAATTAGCTTACAAGATAGGATAAGAGTATTTGTTTTGATTTTATTTTTATTAAAAGCTTTTTCTGGCTGTGTGCCTGAGCTATTGTGTTTAAAAATTAACATGGTTTCATTCAAAGGTATTTCTAATTCTTAAAAAGTGAATGCTTAAGTAGGAAGAGCAAGAGAATAATTACATATTAAAACAGTTGCTAATGGGACGCTTGCCAGTTAAACATTCAAGACTAGGATGTGGGCTCCGAAGTAACAACATGGGAAGATCCATTGTCAATGGATCATTCAACGGGGTACAAAGAATTAAAGGAAAGAAAATAGCCCTAAGAAAGAAAGTTTAAGGTAAATGAGACAGTTTTATGTAGAATATTATAAAGCATAGAGTGGTTAAATATGTTGGAGTATTTGAAAGATTAAGACCAGACCTAGTGACTAATAGTTCCAATGTTACCCTGAGCATGAAGTGTGGACAAGAATGAGCTGTGTGGAAGATATGATTATGACCATCCACTAAGAAAACCTGAGGCACAGAGAAGCAGTTTCAATTATACCATTTTCACTAGAAGTGAAAGCAAGTTTGTACACTCTCTGTCATAGCATTAAACTTGACTTCCTGGGTCACACAGCAGTCTAGAGGGGACTGCTGAGAAGGAGAACTCCCTGGGCAGGAGTTCATGCAGCCATGTTCACTAAACACCCATGTACCTTTTATAGCTACATGTTTCATCCTCCCCAGAGGAAAGCAACTGAACAGGTTAAGATCAGTTTTACTCTAAAGTATTCTGTTAGCAGAAGCCATGGTGTATGAGTCACTTCAGGAAAGGTAAAGAAAAGGATAACCAGGCTGAATCCACAACCCCTGAGAAGGGGAAATAGATAAGATCCCCTGAGTAAATTGGGAGGGGGCATGAAGGATAAAGGGGAGAGGTGAGGAAAACATGAGGGAATAGGATGGTTGAGATGGAGGAAGAACAGAGAGGGAGATCAAGGAAAGATATCTTGATAGTGGGAGCCTTTATAGGCTTAGGGAGAAACCTGCTGCTAGGGAAAGTCCCAGGAATCCACAAGGATGACCCCAGCTAAGACTCCTAGCAAAAGTGGAGAGGGTGCCTGAACTGGCCTTTCTGTGTAATCGGATTGATGACCACTCTAGTTGTCCTTATAGAACCTTCATCCAGTAATTACTGGATGGAAGTTGCTGCAGAGATCCACAGATAAGCCTCTGGGCCAATTCCAGTCAAAGAGAGCGAAAAGGAATTATATGAGCAAAAGAGTCAAGATCATGATGGGGAAACCCACAGAGACAGCTAACCCAAGCTAGTGGGAGCTCACTGACTCTGGACTGATAGCTAGGGGAAATGCATAGGACCAAACTAGGCCATCTGAATGTGGGTGACAGTTCTGTGGCTTAAGGAGTCAGTAGGAACAGGATTTATCTCCAGTACAAATAGGTATTTAGAGTCCATTCCCTAGGGAGGAATACCTTACCCAGTCTAGATACAGGGGGCGGGGCTTGGTCCTGCCTCAACTTGATATGCCAGACTTTGTAGACTCCCTATGGGAGGCCTTATCTTTTCTGAAGAGTGAATGGGGGGTTGTATGGGAGGAAAGGGAAGTGGGAGGAGGAGAGGAAGGGGGAAGTGTGGTTGCCACAGAAGATAAAAAAATCTAATTAAATAAAAAAATTGTAAATGGAAACCAGTGTGTTCTGCCCTATTCCTACAGAACTCCTCAGTCTCTGCTTTGCTTCCTCCTCTGTTTTATGTACTTTTGAGGTGTGTGTGTGCGTGTGTGTGTACATGAATTTTATTCTTTTTATTATAAGGAGGAAGAGAAGGACTGACATTTCTGGGTCAGTTTGTGCCTTGCCATCTGCCACTGAAGTTGTGACACCAGGGAGGGATGGGCAGCGTGTCAAGTTGGCAGTGTCTAGGGCGTCATTTCCATCTGAAAACGTCAAGTGCTGCAGCACGGTCTCACTGCCCAGCGCCACATTTTGCTTTTCAAACCTTCCTTTTGTCTCTCGGACGTGTGGCTTTTCCCCTCCAGCCTTCCATTTGGGCTTCTGGCACTGCAAATACATTTGGGAACAATGGACAAAGATGATCCGGAGGTGGCCTTTGTCAGCCCTGTTCTGTCCTTTGCTGCACTCCACCCCGGTGACCCCAAACTCAGCAGCCAGGCTGTCTGCCTGAGCATCTTCCTCGGCACACTAGGAAGAAGGCATGCATGGTCCTTTGCTCCTTTGTAGCTATGCCTCCCCTGAGTGTCTTCAGATAAAGGTCCTAGAAGCTACAAGAAAGGCTGGCTAGATAGCTTAATAGGTCAAGGAGCTTGCTGCAAAGCTTGATGAACCAAGTTCAATTCCCTAGGTCCATATGATAGAGGAAGAGAAATGATTATAGAAAAATGTTCTTGTTCCTCCACACATGTACACACATGCACACACACACACACATTCACATAAATAAATAAATAAATAAATAAATAAATAAATAAATAAATAAATAAATAAATATAAAAATGGCCGTCAGGTCTCTGAAGCTTTACCTTCCCTTTATGAGCACAGGGCAAAGAGGTAGGTGAAGACACACTCCTATGGAACAAGTCTTTAAATCCACGAGGAATCCCCTACCTCAGCAGCTTCTCTCCTGGCTTTGTAATAAGCTAATTTCCTCCTTTGATTTCCATCAGCCTCCTTCTAATATCTATTCTTAGTCATACTGGAATCCCTATGAATACTTTTCTATTCCATCCCCGCCCCCACCCTGTCCTTCCCACTAGTCTCCGAGAGCTTTGTGCTTATATGGTACGTGAAAAGCATAGAATAAAACAAAGATATTTCAATGTAAAGTGATACATTGGTACTACCCAAGCCCACTGTGCAAGGAAAAAAACAGCATCCCCAGGTGTGGTGGCACTCACCTGTCACCCCACACTCGAGAGGTGGAGAAAGGAGAATCATGAATTCAAAGCCAGCCTTGGCTGCAAGATAGATAAGACAGAAAGATAGACAGACAGACAGATAGATTATAGATAGATAGATAGATAGATAGATAGATAGATAGATAGATAGATAGATAGATAGACAGACAGACCGGCCGACTAGAGGCTTGGGATGTAACTCAATTGGTAGGATGCTTGTCTAACATGCATGAGGCCCTGAGTTTGATCCCTGACACCCCATAAACTGTGCATACTCATGCACAGCTGAAATCTCAGCAATCAGGAGATAGATCAGATGATCAAAGTCATCCCCAGCTACACAGCCAGTTTGAGGCTAGCCTGGGATACACAAGACCCTACCACAAAAATAAAAGGCAAAGGAATTGAATGTAAGTCATGATGGGGCACTAATTGCAGCGTGCAGTTTCATCACCGTGCGCCCTCCTTGCCTTCCATTGTGCCCTCTTCCATGTTGCTGGTGACTCAGACTGTTTAACTTCAGCTCCTGGATGAGCACACAGGTGGTTTCTTAGATTCTCTATAGGATTCCCTGATAGTCACTGACTCACCTCCTGGGTTAGGACTAAGACATCAAGTGACCCAGGTGACTACAGATGCAGAAAACTCCCTTGGCCTACTTGACTGAGCTCTCCAACTTCATGATCTGCCATCACTAACTTGACTCCATGATTTGGTTTTCATCAACTGGAGAGGCAGAAGCAGGCGAATCTCTGTGAGTCCAGGGCTAGCCTGGTCTACAAGAGCTAGTTCCAGGACAGGCTCCAAGACCACAAGAGAAACCCTGTCTCAGAAAAAAAAAAGCAAAAATAAAAACAAAAAAATCGTTCTAACTGTGCAATCCATTGTGTAGCCTGATTTTTGTATGCAAGCACACATGTAACTGTAAACGAGGATTTACATATCAGAGAAAGTGTGATGTCTGTAATTAGTTCACACAGTTTGTGTTCAATGGAGGGTTACAGTTTTGTAGGGTGAGAAGGGTTCATGGATGGTGGTGACAGTTAATGACACTGAGTAACAAGATGGTTATGATTGGGTAATGTATAATATATGTATTTTATCACATTTTTGAAACGTGTTGGAGGCATGTGTAATGATTTGGAGCTTAGAATCAAACCCTGTGGTTGGCTTCCGGGAGCACAGAGTCAACAGGACCTGGGGAAGTGGCAGGCTTAGGGTCAGTTCCTGCTTCCAGAGGTCATTCCTTTCAGAGTCGCCCTCTACAGGCCCTAGGGAAAAGCATTGTCAGAATGCATCTTGACTTCATGATTGAGAACAGTGTTGGGAGCCTAGCATCCAGCTCTGAAGCTGAACAAGTAAGCTAAACCTTTTTGGGGACCTTCTCTGTCAGCTGGGTGCCAGGCTGTCTGCATAGGATGGGACTCTGCAACAGGAAGGAAAGTCTTACCTGGATCTAGAAAGGCGCAGATGGTCTATGCAGACAAATTAGGCAGTCCCTAGAGCCATGACTGTAGGGAGGATAATGGCAAGCTTGGGTGATCCATCTATGGTCATATCTGGGTATTATGGACTTGATGTTGGTACCCATGAATTCTTATGTGTATGATGATATTTGGAGACAGGACTTTTGAGAGATGGCAAGTTTCAGATGGTGTCATCAGGGTAGGTCCCCATGATGAGACGGAAAGAGACATATGAGGACACATAGAGAAGGTGGCCTTTGGCAAGCCAGGAAGAATCTTTCCCTAGCATCTGAATTGACAGTTCCCTTGATCTTGAAATTCCGATTGCTAGAAATCCATTTCTTGGGGACTGGAGAGGTGGTGTAATAACTAGACAGCACTTTGATCTTGCTAAGGACAAAGGTTCTGTTCTCGGTACCCACATGTTAGCTCACAACCATCCACAGCTCCAGCTCCAGGGGATCCAGTGCTTTCTTCTGACTTCAGTGGGTACCAGACATGTACTTGATGTGCTGATACACATAAAATATAATAAACAAATCTAAAAGTTAGATTAAATGTTTAAGAATAAGAAAGAAATGCATTTATTGTTGCTTAGGCTACCTTCACTTTCCCTAAGAGGAAGGTTTCCCGTCCACCACAATGCACTGTGCTTGGACCTCAGTGGTAGGGCTGAGCGACCATGGACGGGACCTCTGAAACTGAACCCTTCCCTATATTAAGTTGATCCTCTCCCAGGTTTCGTCACAGCAATGCAAGCATTGCAACGGCTTCCTTTTCTCCCTCCTCCACGGCTGCCGCTTTGCATCTGCAGTCCAAGCAGACAATGGCATCTAGGATGTCACATGCTGAGCCTGATGTCCCTGCAGGAGTCTGGGAAACTGCAAGCAATCTCAGTATTATTTTTATATTTAAGAGACATTCAGATTCCAAAGCAGCAAGAGCCACCGAGCTGATGTTTGGGCATCCCAGTCTAAGGCTTAGCTAGAGCTTTCTGTGGTGCAGGTAGGGACCAGAAAATATTGACTTGTGTGTCTTTGGTTAGCATGGTAGAAAATTGGTGGGGGGGTGGGGAGAGTAAATGTTTAGAAAAACTGCTCATAAATGAACTTCAAATTTGTCTTGGAAAGAAAAACTGTGTTCATATCATAAATATTTTGCCTTTGAGATTACTGAATAGCTAAATGGTGTTTGGAGGAACAATGGGGGCTGCATGGCTATTTCAATCCACCCATTAGCATTTGGCCTTTTCCGTTATGGTCAAATAGTCAATGCTGACTTAAACACAGAGAAATGGGGATTAATCTTGATTAGAGGAAGGAACCAATGATTTAGATGCTGTTGGGAATGTACTCGCAATAAAAAATAAAAGACGGTAATCAGGAAAGCAGTCAAAGTATTTCCACACAATTTTCCTGGGCGGTTGCTGCCCTCAGAGCCATGCTGATGAACACGTGAGGAACCGTGTCATTGTTACGCCCAGCTCTGCCATTAAACACAGGCTGCTGATTTGCTTTTCTGTGGCTTAAATTATTTCTGGAATGCTTTGCTTCTCATCCCTGAGTTAAATGCAAAAGTTCTTGGCCAAGCCGAAGTCAAATGGCTTCTGGTTGACTTTAAAGTTGGCCCAGCATCCAAGGAAGTTCCATTTGGTGTGGCGAGCCATTTGAACTTTCTCAAGATCAGATGTTCCTTTCATTTCAATAGGATATGTGGCACCTTGTTTCTCCTAAGTTGAAAGGTTTTGTTGTTTGAACTTTTTTTTTTTTTTAGTCCCTCACCTTTGTTCACAGAACCATTGTGCCATAAGGACCAAAGAGACTATGAAATGTCACATGAAAAAGCTTCGCAGGACCACAATCATCTTCAGTGGAGGGTGGAGGCCGTGACTGAGATAAACTGAGAATTATTGCCTGGGAATGGGTCAAGAAGGAGCACGTCACCAATCTTAACTAGATAAATAATTGCCCTTCCTTTTGTCCCACTTTGAGCCTGTGTTCACCATCACCATTGCTGTAGTTTGATTTTGACTGCCCTCCAAAACTCATGTGAATACTTGCTAACCAGCCTGTTGGGGCTACCGAAAAATGCAGGGAGCCATTGGGAGATGGGTCCTAGTTGGAGAGAAGTAGGTCATAGGGACATAGCCCCCAAAGTCCCCAGAGGAATACTGGGACTCTAGCACCTCCTCTCTCTTACTTTGCTTCTCTAGTTTCCCTAACTTAAAGACCTCCTGTCTACTCTGATGCACTGTGCTTAGACCCAAAGCAATGTGACCAAGTAACCATGGCCAGAAACCTCTGGAAGCAAACCATTCCCTGTACCTAGTTGGTTCTTGCTAATGTTTAGTCCCAGTAATGCAATCACAAAGACTTCTTTTCCTGTCCCCTGTCTCTTCACTGCTGCTTCTTCCAACCACAAAATTAGTGCAATGAAAGGTTTATTTGACAAGGGCACTTTTACAGTATAGAACCAGAGTGTGAGATTATGTAGATCTGGGGAAATACAGCCTGGGGAACTTTGTGTCATGGATGCCGCCGATCAGGTTAAATATGATGCTGATGAATAAGTAACCTCTGCTGAGGGCTAAGCCACTGGGGACCATGCGTTGCAGCCCTCATGTTGAGAGAGCCTGACATTTTACATAGCTGGAAGACTAGCTGGGAGAACGGTTTCTTCTTTGGAACTGAAGCATCCGCCCCTTTCTAGCCACTACTCACTAGGAACTCTACCTGCTAGGCTAATTTTTGTTTGAGAATAAATATTGGAAGAGTGGTTGGGTTATTTTTCCAACCAGAGAATAAATATTTCCCCATGCCGAGAAAAACTGTGAGCGTCTGTAACTGGTTTATGAGCCAAGACGGCGAAAGGCAAACTAGGAAACGATCTTGGCTTTCGCTCGTGTCTACACCAGATTTCAGCACTGTGCTTGTTCCCTCATTCTAAAAGCTCACTGTATCAGAGAATCTAAAATAGCGTTCCTTGGAGGCTTTGATGGCACCCTGTGCTTCCCAAGTGTCTGATAGAATTCCTTATGCCTGCTTCAAGTGGAGGCAAGGGGATGAGTGGGGATTATCACAGAATTCACTGTGACAACTCCTAGGGCCAAGTGGCTCCCATGTTAGTTCAGGATAAAGTCACTTGGCATTCAGAACGGTTTTGATGTGAATACATTTTTTTCTTTGTTCTCCATATTTTCAACTTTTCTTGTCATTTAGATTTTTTAAAAAATGTGTGTGTGTGTGTGTGTGTGTGTGTGTGTGTGTGTGTGTGTGCCTGTGAAAGCCAGGAGAGGGCTACAGTTCCCTGAAGCTGGAGTTATAAGCAGTTGTGGGATGCCCACTGTACGTCTTGGCATGGAGATCCAGTCCTCTGCAAGAACAGCAAACAGTGTCGCCTGCTGAGCCATCTCTCCAGCCCCTTTTCTGGTTATTTAGTTTAGAGAAATGCCATTTATCAAGAACATTGAAGATCATCTTTTCTTTTTAACTTTTTTAAACTTGTGTCTATATGGTTTGTGCGTATGCATGTAGGTGTGCAGGTAACGCATGTATGTGTGTGAAGGACAGAGGCCAACATCAGGTATCTTCCTCATGCTTCACCTCGTTTCTTGAGAGAATGTCTTTCAATGAACCTGGTCTCACTGATTCGTTTGGCTGTCTGGTCAGCAAGACCCAGAGATCCTCTGGTCGTGGCCTCCCCAGTGCCGGGATTACAGCCTCACTCAGCTCACCGGACCTGTTTTTCAAGGGTGGTGTGGATTAATTTAGGTTCTTATGCTTTCTCAGTCTGCACTTTACCTACTGAGCCATTTTCCCAACCTTGGAGAAATTTTCTTTGTCGCATCTGCTCACTAAAATGCTGTAAAGGGCCAGCAAGATGGCTCAGTGGGTAAAGATGCTTGTGGGCAGCACGTCTGACGACTTGAGTTCCTGCCTCAGAGCCCACATGGTGGAAGGAAGGGAATAAACTTCCACAAGCTGTCCTCTGATCTCCATACACACGGTGTGGCATACACACATGCACACAATAAATCAATGTAAAACAATTCAACTGGGTGGGAAGAGGGGGACAACATTCCTTCGAAGCGCCAGTCCTCACCTGGTGTGCGGTGGCAGCTGCAGCCACTGTCACAGGCTGACTTGGTTGCAGCAGGCAAGAAGGAACAATTTCATCAGCGCTCATCGGTCTGCCGGGAACGACGCACAGGCTGGTGTGAGGACAATCACACACGAAAAAAGGCAGCCCGCTCTGCACATGGGAAGATGGACCTGCTGCTTTGGGAAATTTCTGGGAGTTCTAACATAACCAGGGCTCCACGGAGAAACTCTGTTTCAGAAAAAAAAAAAAAAAAAAAAAAAAAAAAAACACAGAGAAACAAAACAAAAAAAAGACAAAGGTTACTAAAAAGAGCGAACTCGCTAAGCACAAATCTGCCTCACTTATACCTACAGAAATATCTTATGCCAGTGGGAAAGGTTGTAGGCCCTATAAAATAGATATTATCCAGCCATAATTCTTCAATGGAAATGAACTACTATAAGAAACTCTGTTTAAAAAAAAAAAAAAAAAAAAAAAAAAAAAAGAGCACAGACAAACAAAACAAAAAGACTTCCATGGTTACTAATACATGTGACACCTAGTAGCTGGGTTAGTACAGACAGAGATTATTAAGTGTTTACCATCTTACATTTCCATTTCACAGTGAAGTTTTTATGTTCCTCCATGTATAAAGGTGTATACAGTAGACATTCAACACAAACGCTAATAATAAACTATAAGACAATTGACATTAAAATAACTCTTTGTTGCATATAGTATTGTTATTCATTAGAGACAGAAGCAAATTTGCACATTGATGATATGGATATACTTATCTACTTTTACGTGAATAACTAATCTTCATGGATATTTTATGCTGAAGGACTTAGAACAGCTTCAGTGTTTTGGTATTTTGGTTTCATTAATGATGAGAACAATGGCTTGCATTGTTCTCTGCACAAAATAGCAGAAGTGTTGTTTAGGACCATTTCAGAAGGGCTGCTGGAAATCCTCACCTAATCTGAAGGCACTATTCATTTAATGGTTATTCTTAATGAACTCCTGCCAGCGATTCAAATAGCAGCATTTAGAATAAAGCATTTCAATCAGATACATTTCTATCTTGTTACAGTATAAATATGGCACACACATGGTGAGGAATGGTGATACAAAAAATTTAAAAGCATTTATCATTCTAAAAGAAGAGAAAATGTATGTACAGTAAAATCACTGTAACTCACAGCACACAGTCATCTTGAATCTGAGCTGAGATGTTGCAGGCAAGGTTGACTGAAGTGTTGGGTCTTTCAGGCTTGTGCAGAGCAAAGTGGGTATGTTGTATGTTCAGAACTAAGACGTCACTGTAGTCTTATACCTTTATCATGTGGCTCACAGGTGCCAAAGTTCATTCACTAATGCCATGGAACCATGAAAGTAAAAACATTCCCATGTTTGGAAGGGGGAGCTGGAGCTATGTTACTTTTGCTCACATGCCATTGGCTGAAACTCAGGCACAAAGCCACACCCACCTACCAAGAAGGTTGGAGATGCAGCTTAAATAAGTTGTAGAGAGGAGGAAATTGGCTTGACAAAAAAATTATTCTCTTTCCCAGTAATCTAACAGCAGACTTATATAAGTTCCCAACCTAATCTTTGCTGTTCCTGCTGCAGCTTTTATTGCCCTTCCCACGTTTTAAATAGAAGGTCCTGTCACATTTATGCTTAATTTAAGATACAGAGAAATGCTTGTTTGGTGAGGTTTTTTAGCTGTGTGGGCAGGAAGCAAGGGAGGAGGAAGGAAGAGAAAGAGGGGTGTGGGGGGAGACAGAAAGAAAGAGAGATGAAAAGAATAAGGGGAAGAAGGAAAGGGGGAGGAAGAGAGAGGAAGACAGGGAGAGAGGGGGAGAGAGGGGGACAGACAGACATACACATACTTACAGAGAGAGAGGGGGGAGGGTAGAGAAGAAGGTGGGAGAGAAGGGAAGAGGGAAGAGGCAGAGAAGGAAAGAGGGAAGAGAGAGAGAGGGAAGGACAAACAGACAGGCAGATAGACAGACAGACAGACACACAGACAGACAGAGAATGTGAGATGCGTGAACTGCTGAGCAAACACCCTGGCCATAGGCTCCTGTAACTTTTACAATGCAGTTTTCAATTTGAGTTGCTACAGTAAAGCAATAGTTTTATGTTTAAGACCAGAGACCCACTTCAAGTACAGTCCCTGTATATGGAAAATGGAACTTGAAGTTTTAGTAGATCTGACAGTCCAGGAAGAGGGGAGTCAAGTATCATTCTCGTTTTCCCCCTAAGCGAGCAAAAGCATTTGGGAACAGGACAAGAGGGTGAGCTCAGCTCCATCCATGAACTATGAGGTGGCCAGCGGGAGGAAAGGTTCTGGAAACAAGTGGAGGTTACATCTGTAATTGAGAGCAGATCAGGGCTTGGGCTATGGCCTACCAGCCAGGTCTCTGAAATCATGGAATCAGCTCAGCTTAACCTGAAAAGCACAAGAGAACAGAGGGTGCGTTAGCAGCCTCAGGCAGGCTGTGGTTAAGAGCGCCGGCTTGGCATTTAGAAGGTACTGGTGAGATTATCATTGGGAAGGGCAGAAGTTGGACTGAAGGTTAAAAGTGAAATGGAAAAATAACAGGAAGAAAAAGAAATTAGTCTCTGGATAATGAGACATGTATGTATGCATGTATGCATGGAAAACATACATATTATATTCATTTACTTATTGTGCATATGTGTCATGTGACTACGTACCACAGCATGTGGGTAGAAGTCAAAAGACAACTTTCAGGGTTTAGCTCTCTTCTTCCACCCCTGGGTCCTGGGCATCAAATCCAGGCCCTGCTGGGGGAAGTACCATTAGCTGCTGAGCCATTTTCCAGGCAGAGAAGGGAGGTATAACCATGGATCTCACTCTCACCATGAGCGCTAAGTTAATGCTGAGCAGAGGAAAGCTACCCTGGCCAGCAGCATCACTGTCACAGTGTGGCTTCTTTTCAGCCCTTCGTACCTCCCAAGGAGTTTGCTGGCACCTGTCTCATTCAGAAGGGGAGTGTTCAAGCTAGACCTGCATAGAGGAGGGTGAAGATTTAGCAGATGACAGTGGAAGTGGGCGAGGAATGTGTTTCTCTCCTGTAATGAACAAACCTTCCTTCCGGCACCACCCCACCTCCACTCACAGTGACTGAATTCTCCGGTGCTGTGTAGAGCATCCCAGCAGGCAGCCATAGTGGGCAGGGAGCCAGAAAGTGCCCTTTTCATGGAGTCTCGCCTTCCAGAGAGTCCTGGGCATGGCAGTGTGTGGGAGCGAACTTTCTGATAGGAGCATTTACAGACCATGTGCTATTGGTGGGAATCACTAGCCACAAGAATGAACAGTTCATTCCCCTTTTATAAATCAAGAAGCTGCTGGCCAATTGCCTGAGAGTCTCCAGGGTCACCAGAAAGACTCTGATGTCTGAATATAAAGGTAAACTGTAATGTATCTCACATAGCATTTTTGCCAAAGTATTCTGTCCTCCCAGAAATGAGACTTCTGCCATTCTGCCACGTGTCACCTTGAGCTCACCTCTCCTGTCTCAGCTTTGAGCCCAACTCAAACCTAAGCCTTTTTCTCACTTTTCTGTTCATTTGCATTTATTGGCTGCCATTTCCAGGTATGTGTACGTGTGTCCACATATACACACACACACATGTACATATGTGCAAGCTGAAATCACAGCAATTTCTAGGAAGTTTACCCACTAATAACTTACTATACTTAACCTCTGATTATAAATTTATTTTCGGTCATACTTCATGCTAAGGTCCATTTTTTTCCTCTCCTAATACAGCATGATGAGCTAGTAGCGGGCATGGGCTGGAATAACTTTGTGGTAAATGCCAAAACTGTCTTGCCATGCACTTGGCAGTTTGCTGTGCAGCAGATGTTGCCCTTGTCTGTGCCTCCTCTCCTGCCCTTCCTCCGTGTGGTAAATATGTAGGGAACAATATATATTTAGTGCTTTTCATTTATCTGGGGCAAAACTAGCGCTTTGCATGAAAACCAAGTGTCTCTGGCTAAAAGGAAACAGACTGTTTCATAAAAATACTTAGGAAGCAGACTGGAGAATGAGGACCTTCAAGAGTCAGACAGAATTAGAATCAGGTCTAAGGGTTGGATTGCAATTCCTTTTTGTATGTCAGATTTTCTTCAGCTGAATTGTATTACGCTTCTGCAAATCAGACAGGAGATGTTGTATTTGAGGGAAGCAAGGTACATCCCAGACACATGTTGCTAAACACATGTGCTAATCCCAAAGATTTTAGGAGAAAGACCGTAGACCCAAACCAACATAGCCAAATTAATTAAAGCAATCAATTAATTCAAGCATTTTTTTATTATTCATGTTCATGGACTGTCTTCCCCCTAAAAGCAAGATTCAAGAGATCGCCTTAAGTAATGAGGAAGGCAAGAATTTTATAACTCAGGGGTAGGGAGTTTCCAAATGGAGGGTTTGGTGGTCAAATAGGTAGGGTTGCAGAAGAACATAATAACAAGGTGGTCATAATAGCAGGCAGTCATAACAATAGGTAATTATAACAAGGTAGTCATATTAAGCTTTTAAGACAAAGGTGGGTTACAAGATGGTTGTAACAACTTTTTGAAACAAAGGCATATTTGCCATTTTTTGGAACAGGCAGTAAACAACCATTTGTACAGAGGTTTAATCATAAACAGGAATGGACCTAATTTGTCTTTATTAAAAGATGCTTTCAAGTCCAAAATGAAGGCAGGCTCGTTCATCACATGCTGCAGAAAACATTTGCACTTTGCCAGGATTCTACATTCCATCAGATTTTCTTCTTGTTTACTTTAAAACAGGGTCCTGTAGTACCTTCAATATGCATTTGAATTTACTAAAAACAACATCAAGGACAAAACTACGTACATAGAAAACTTGCGTGTAACACTACATCTACAGTAACTAGGACTTGGTTTCTAAGAAGCTTCTAGATGTTCCTGAATGACACAATTGCATGGTTGTTCACATGTCCTGGTCCTTCAGCTTCTACATCCCATCGTCAAGCTTGGCTGTGATCTATTTGGCAAATAGAAACTCAGGGATACGTCATACTCACATGAAGAAGTCGTGTCCCCATGGAAGCTGTTTTTTCAGCCTTCTGAGGAGTATTATTAAGATTATTTAATAATTCCATTTACATATTGAGAAATCTGTCACATATCATATGCATACATAAAATTGCATACACATTTTTCATGTGTTTAAACACAATATAATTCATGTTTAAATATGCTTTCATATTTACAGAGGTAAGCAGTAGCACAGGAGTAAGAAGTCAGTCATAAAGCATCTCAGTTCCTCTGTAACCTAGATGTAGAGTTTGAGGTTGTAAAATGAAGTGCTCCCTCACCCATGACCCTTCCCAGAAGGGGAGAGCAAACGAGATACTTGGGCTCTGGAGGCTGGAAGTCTGGGCTGGTCCTGTCTCTGATGCTTTGGCTGTGGTGAGAATTTGGGCAAATAATCTTTCTTAATCCCAGTTTTCTCATGCATATAATGGATCCAGCTCATGAAGGATTTGCGAGTCTTAATGAGAGCCCACACATAAGCTGTTCAGAGTGGTACCTGGATTGTTGCAATTGTTCAGTACAGGTCATCGTGTCTGCAACATCAATAGAAAGGCTGGAAGGCCCTTATAAAGCAGAAATCAAGAGTATCAGATGCTGTGAGTGTAGTGAGGAATTCTCTTAGCATCCCTGCTATCGTCTTATTTCTTGCCTGGGAATCTCTAAGCAAATGCCACTTTTTAATAGGATTTGTTTTTATTATCAGGGCATCCTGTACTGTAGCTGAAACAGAAAAGCCTTGGATTAAACGCTGCCTGATATAATTCAACTCTGACACAGGAGTAGGAACTGGGCTACTAAAGCTATTTGAAATGCGACGGGGAAGGGTGGACCCTGAGGACCCATGAACTGCTTTGTACTTGGGTGGACTGAGCCCTGTATTCCCAGCGGCTTACACTCAAATTCAGGATGATCCTCAAGAGTGCACCATAAACCAACTGTAATACAGGACAGCTCGAGACCACAAGTCACACCGCTAGCCATTGTTGTAAAGTTTGTGTCCTCTGCTGACCCCTGAGAGTAGTTCTCAGCTTTCCTTCATGACACGAGAAACGTCTCTCTGGCAATGAGAAGATTAATATTCCGCCCACTAGCTATCAGCCTGCTACCCTTGAGCATGGCTGTGCTGCAGGTGCGGATCTCACCATCCCGCTAGGGCTGCAGAGCTTGTCTTTCCTTCTGCTGTATTTCAGAAGGACGTCAGGTGGTAGCATTAAAGCCTGTGTCAACTAACTTGATGGTGCACTGTGTACAAAGTCTCAGTCATTTAGAGCTCATTGGAATTAAAGTACTGATTCTTGGTCTATAAATGCATAGATCTCAGTGAACCTTTTATAGTTACTGCACGTTTTTATTCAGTGCGAGCATTGCTACATGCCTTTGGGATGAGGAAAACCTCCTTTTGGAACCCTCAATCAAGAGGTCATGGCTTCATACAAAGCAGAGGTGTTGCTAAGTGGAACAGAGCACAGAGTGCGGGGTAGATGTTAATTTGGGCAATGAAACAGAAAAGACATCATATGAAAAAGGGGCTTCACAGACTCAGCTGCTGTTCCTCTTAGTCTATCAGAAGCCCTTGACTGGAAAAAAGAAAGAGGCTTGTTTCCTGCACCTAGAAATGCCTGCCTTGCTGAGCTTTCAAAATCTTGTCTCCTGGCTCTTCTGGGTCCATCTTTTGATAAAGGTAATTCATTTTACTGACATTGAATTGTTGCGGTAGGCCAGTGTACCCCTTTTTAAAGGGTTTTATTTAAAAAAAATTATGTGCCTGTGTGTGTGGGCATATACACATGAGCATAGGGCCTGTAGAGGCCGGATGAGGGAGTCGGATCCCCTGGAGCTAGAGTTATAGGTAGTTGCGATCCACTGATGTGGCTGTTGGGAACTGAACTGTCTTGCTCTGCAAGAACAGTAAGTTCTCTTACCCTCTGAGCCATCTCTGTAACCCCTCTGTGCTTCTTCAGATGGAGAAACTAAACTGTCTTTATCAATGCCATTGCCCTGCAGCTTCGTTCCCACTGCTTGCTCGTTCCTTGAGGATGCTCAGGGTGTCTGTCCAGTGGCCACTTGCCTTGACAAATCCTTTGCCTTCACCCCAAGTGGGGTTAAGCTGCAGCAGTTCTCAGCCAGTCATGGAAACTCTGTTCTCTCAGTTGAGCCCCGAAAGTTTTAGAGCTTTGCTTGACTCTGATTTCTGCTCTTAGATTACAGGCCCTTGTCTATAAATAAATATAGAACATTTCAAATCATATTCAAAATTGGATCATTGTTGTACAACTTCTAATGGCATGTCCTACCTTAAAGTTTGTTCTGTTTGCCCCCTAATAGACACAACAACTTCCTCTTTCTACTCTGATATTCTTTTGTATGGTAATTGTTAAGTTGCCCATTCTTCTGCTAAAAGTCCGAGTGAACTCCCAAAGGTAAACCGGATTTGAATCTCTGCCGAGTGTTCCCTGGTTCTTATGTCAAAGAAATAAAGAATTCTTGGAAGAGAAAAACAAGGAATTGGGTTATATAAGCTGATTAAGGTTTTAGGTCTACATTCAAGAATTGAATGTGGGTTTCAAGAGAGAGTCATTGAAAAATTCCTGAAATTTTCTAACAAGGGATTAGTGTGTAGTTAAGATGGGAACATGGAGGACCTTCTAGGAATGGGGTGGAATTGTCCCAGAATTGTATTTCCTTTTTCTTTCCATCCTGTTTGGATGTGGCATGGTATCAGAGGCATGATGGGAAGTGCTCATAAGTACTAAGGTGTTTCTCCAGCCACATCACCCATTTTAAACTGTCAAAGGTGCACAGCCTTAATCCCAGCACTCAAAAGTCAGGCAGACCTCTAAGAACTTAAGGCCAGTCTGGTCTACATGGGGAGTTCCAGACTAACCAAGGCTATATAGTAAACCCCTGTCTCAAAAGCTAATTTATTGAAAGTGTAAGTTACCTTATACGAGTACACAAGCTGAATCCTGTAACTCAAGGATTGCTTTGTGGTGTTTGTTTGTGTGATAAAATAATCTAAGCCAGTTAGCAATGCGATAAAATAACATTTTTCAAGCAATGACCAGGAAACCAAAATGTTGTACTTTTTAGCAATAGGTCTCTGCAGTAATTATTTCCTAAAGGGTAATTATATTTATTTTGCCAGATTTTAAAGTTCATGTTATTAGTCAAGTCTGTTGAATTCTTATCCTTCCCAGCTACTGATTATGGAGACAGTATTTCAAAATCCTGCTCGCATTCAGCCCTCTTATGGAAGATCACATTTGCATATTCTATGTAATCTAACATACTGAATTCCCTTCTTCTGATGCCTGTAGAAAAGTATGTTCCCTGCATTAGCATAGCCTCTTCCACTTTTTAGCACTGACTATGGAATATTTCAAACACACAAAATATAGGAGAGTATATGAATCTATAATGCAGCTTTAAAATGTTTTGACGCGTGAGAGTAACTTCTGTTTCTTCTGCTGCACAGTCCATCTTCTCTCTCACACATTGAGAATCCCAGTTAGCAACAATGAAAAGGATATGATTAGAATGATCCTCCATGTTTCCTTTTGCTCAGTTCCCAAAGTACACAGGAAACTGTCCCAGAAAACAACACCCAACATTGTCACCAAGAACACAGTGACTGAACATTTAATAGTTGTTCTATCTTTTCCTCCAGATACATGGGCATCAAAGTATATGCACATTCAGTTTGATTTGTTTTGATTTACTTAAAAGTTTAGGCACTACTTTTTAAAGTTAATTTTGTTTATGATTGTATAAAAGTAAGTGAAACCCACTGAATAAAGTACTTTAAGAAAAAACTAGACTATAATCAAGAGCACCCCAATGTAGAGCATTCATTCCTTATTTGTAGTATTTATTTTTAGCTTCATAATTTATGATGATGATTTTTATTACCTTTGTTTTTGATACATTACTGTTCGATAGGATGGTGTCCATAAGCACATGATAAGTAATTTTGTTTAGGAATGGATAACTCCATCCTATAAAGGTTACACAGCTGAACTAACGAGTGATCATGGATGGGTTATTTCCAGTTTTTGATTGTCCAAGCTCTGTAAATGCATTCATCTTTTCATATGCAGACACATGCATCATGTCCATATAAATAATATCAGCTATTTCATGCAGTATCAAGCATATTTCATGTGTCTTTCCTCCCATTGTATTCTGAGTTTCTTATGAAATGGAACCTAACTTTATTTGTCAATATTTTCTGGAGTCCAGAACAGAGTGTCACCTGTAATAGGAGTTTCAAAAGGACAATTTTCTAAGTGGAAAAAAAAAGTGAGAGCTCATAATGACAAAAGTCTGTTAAAACATGATTTTGCATAAACAATGGAATGACTAAGAATATAATGTTTTAAAAAACAACATATATAAGGTGGGGAGGAAAAAGGATGAGGGTGGGGAGAGAAACTCTGAGAAGCAGAACAGAGGCCAGGACAAGGATAGCATCAAGTGACAGATCACAGCTTTGTATGGAGTGAAAGGAACCCTCCCGTAGAAAATGGGGGACTTGGGGCTGTAGAGATGGCTCAGCAATAAACAGCACTGTCGGTTCCTCTAGAAGACTTAGGTTCAAGTCCCAGTACCCACAGAGAAACAGGCCACAAACATCTGTAACTCCACTTTCATGGGATCTGATTCCCTCTTCTGGCCTTCATGGGTACCAGGCATGCAAGTGGTGCACAGACATACATGCAGGCAAAACATCCTTATATACAAAATAATCACTTTAAAAAGAAAAGAAACTGTGAGGTTCATATCACTGAAGGTTTCTGAAAAGCTCCCCTAAAGAGTCACCACACATGTGTCAGAATGTCTGACCAAACAGAAGCAAAAACAGGAAGTGCTGGAGAAGATACAGAGAAATTGGTCCCTCATCTATCACCAGTAGGCAGATAAAATGGAGCACTCATTCTATAAGACACTTTCAAAGTTTCTCATAAATCTAAGTATGTAACTACCATACAAATCAGCAAGCAGAGAACAGATAAGAGGCCATGAAGAATGATGGCATTACAAAAGTAGGCATATCTCAAAATAAATATATGATTAAGTCAGTTTGCAGAAACTCATACAGCACAGATCTCTGTTAAATAGATGGGTGCTCCCATTTGGAAGTCCCCATATAGAAAACTAATGGCTAAATGAATTCTTTCTCATATGTTGCTAAACCAAGGAGATGGTCTGTATATTTTTCTAGCCTTAGTTTAATACTTATGATGAATTATAAGATAAAGTCTTTTTAAGGTTGTATTAAGTTGTTAGCATGGAAACAGTTCTAAACACTTCCCTGGCAGAGTAGTGTTTGTTCAAAATCTTGATGTAACTGAGCATGTGTTTCAAAACTAGTACCAAGGGAAGGAGACTCAGTTCAATGGTGGAGTAGTTGCTTAGGAAGAATGAAGCTCTTGGATTCATTCCATCCTGACCACTGTAATCAACCAACGAGCCAAACAAATAACAAAAGTAATAGAGAGTTTGTTTCTTCACAGGCTTTTCTGGGGTTTTATTTAAAAAAAAAAAAAAACAAAAAAACAAAAAACCCTCCACCAACAACAAAAGCAAGCAAACAAACAAACAAAAAAACTCCCTCTTTGGTTATCTCAAGAAACACTAACCGCAGACAGTTGTTTTCATCCTACTTAGGACCTGCCCAGAGCTGAGTCAACTGGGAGATCCACAAGTTTTCTTTCTTTCTTTTTTTTTTTGGTTTTTGGAGACAGGGTTTCTCTGTGGCTTTGGAGCCTGTCGCGGAACTAGCTCTGTAGACCAGGCTGGTCTCGAACTCACAGAGATCCGCCTGCCTCTGCCTCCCGAGTGCTGGGATTAAAGGCGTGTGCCACCTTTATATTAAATTTCTTGATACTTTTATTTAATTTTTTTAATTTATTTATTAAAGATTTTTGTCTCTTTCCCACCGCTGCCTCCCCTTTCCCTCCCCCTCCCCCAACCAAGTCCCCCTCCCTCGTCAGCCCAAAGACCAATCAGGGTTCCCTGCCCTGTGGGAAGT
>NW_026067925.1:4201004-4202681 GCF_014885135.2 Alexandromys fortis | reverse complement strand
TAGATGTCTGTTAAGTCCATTTGCTTCATTACCTCCAATAATTCTCTTAATTCTCTATTAGGTTTCTGTCTGATTGACCTGTCCATTGGAGAGAGAGGTGTATTGAAGTCTCCTACTACTAGTGTGTATGGTTTAATGTCTGCCTTCAGTTCTAGTAATATTTCTTTTAGATAAGTGGGTGCTTTTGTATTAGGGACGTAGATATTCAGGATTGATACGTCATCCTGATGAATTGTTCCTGTTATAAGTATAAAGTGTCCATCTCGATCTCTTCTGATTGATTTTAGTTTGAAGTCAGTTTTGTTGGAAATTAATATGGCCACACCTGCTTTTTTCTTAGGACCATTTGCCTGTAAGACCTTTTCCCAACCCTTTATTCTGAGTAGTAGGTAGATATTTTTCATGGCTACAATTACATCAGAAAATGTGTCTTAGTTTCTAGGGCTTATACTGTTGCCAGGCTCCCTGGTGGAGAGATGGGAAAAGTGCAAGTTTGTCATTCATTCCTTACCTTGCGTCGTGGGGGTGCCTTTTGGGTAACGAACCTTGTCCTGAGTCTTAGGTAAAGTCTTGGACAGAGTAAAGTGAACAAGGGCACGTGGCGATTGAGCTTTTACTGTTCACGCCTGATGTCAGCTGTCCCCAGGAAGACATGCCAGAGAGGCATAGAACAGAGAGGACATACACAGAGGCTCGTGTGTCAGGCTCCTGAACAACTGCTGGGAAAGGATCAGCTACTCCGGCTCCTAGAAAACACACAGGAGAAAGAAGGGAGGAAGAAAGGAGTGCGTTTTTGGCAAAGGGTGCATGATTGCTCTCCACAAACAACAGATATCTTGTCAGATCAAATAAAATCATTAAATTGCTGGCTTTAAAAGGCCAGCCAGGCAATTTCACGCTGTGCAAACTACTGGTTTCTCGTGGCTGCAGAAGGGAGCGCTGAGATGAGAAACAGCAGAAGGCGAGGCGGGAGCTGGGCGGGACTAGATTTGGAAGTGTGAGCCAAATAATTCAGGTCTTATGAAGTATAGAATGTTGAACAGAATCCCCGGTTTCTAGTTAGGTACCAGTATCTATATCAACCATGACAACAGTCAAGCATCCAAACCACAGATATTGTCAGGTGACCTCCTAGGGTGTGGGAGTAAATTGGTCTAGTTGAGAAACATGGCAGTAAAGGATTTGAACCTAGAAAAGCCTGGAAGCAAGTCATTGAGAATTGAATTTGTTTGGATAGAAAATGCATTTTCAGAGACCAGTCAGGGATGTGGAACCACACGGAGCTGTTGTGAGAATCAGACAGGAGCGTGGGAGGAAGGATAGCCATAGAAACAGTAGGAAGGAAGGATGGTATGGCTTGAAAACTTGGTTATGATAGTTTGGTAGTGCAAGTTAGAAAGATGAATAAAAGGAGGGCTTCCACCCCAATTCTGAATTCGAAGTCAGAGGGAGGGGGAGTAAGTGGAGCATCAGGAGGAGCTGTGACATAGTCAGTGACATCATGAAGGCAGGGTGGAGCTGTGACATAGTCAGTGACATCATGAAGGCAGGGTGGAGCTGTGACATACTCAGTGACATCATGAAGGCAGGGTGGAGCTGTGACATAGTTAGTGACATCATGAAGGCAGGGTGGAGCTGTGATATAGTCAGTGACATCATGAAGGCAGGGTGGAGCTG
>NW_026067925.1:4177608-4199643 GCF_014885135.2 Alexandromys fortis | reverse complement strand
CTCTCTCTCTCTCTCTCTCTCTCTCTCTCTCTCTCTCTCTCTCTCTGTGTGTGTGTGTGTGTATTATAATACAGAACTGAATTTTCAGGAAACTCTGAGCTCATCCACTTTACATTCCTACTAAGTGGAACTGAAGAGAAGAGGAAAACAGAATAAAAACCCACCCAGAGTTTTGTGTTCTCAGGGCTTCCCTATGGGTATATAGGACTCATCCCACTCAGGAAGGCAGAGAATGCCTGCCCAGGGCCTAATGGGAAAAACCCGAAAACCCTGTCTCCTTGGGTGGAGAACTTCTCTGGGCATTAGTAGCCTCAAGGATTTCGACATGCCCTGTTTGCTCCTGTAGTGGGACTGCATACTGTGTTTCAAACACATGATATAGAGGGAAGGGAGTTTTGGAACACAGGCCTGGCCACAGCCACGAGCAGAGATTGAAGGTCCGTGGGATGGGACTAAGGACATACAGCAAATTAACTTGGACAGTCTCTGACAGATGGTCTTCGAACCGGGAGCTCAACCGCTAACTCACGACAAAGGCACTGCTGTGCTTTCCCCAGGGAGGTGAGCAAGCTCCTTTCAGAACAAAAGCACACCCTACAAATCTCTGTGTCTCAGGCTGGTACTCGAAGTATTGGTGAGTAAAGTGTGGAGAAGGTTCTAGAAGATACTGCTGTGGAAATGGCATGAAAATGCAGACTTTGTATTGTATTCCCGTTCCCTTATTCACCGCCATGACTTCATACTGTAGCCCAGGGCTCATAACTCTTGTCATCGTTATTGGACCCTAAAGGGCTCCCCCACCTCCCAATCCTTGTGTGACATGATTAGTTCATACAAAAATTGCATTTGCTCTATTCCCAGCTCCCCCTGTATTCACAGTGAGATGTGATGCTATTTTTCATTTTTAATGGAAACTTCCTCTTGAATGCTTTCATATTATAGGAAAAAATGAGCTTGGATAATAAACACAAAACATTTTGATTTATAGGAGGAATTATCTCATATGCAGGCATAGTAAATAAAATCTATCTTTTATAGACACATTAATTCCATATTTTATAAAGTAGTTCCAATAGTGTATTGGTGTGTATATTCATGTACAGATAAATAATAATTTAATACTACAAAGCTTCCAATACATAAGTAAATGTTATATAAAGTAGGCAACCATATACTTTAATTATTCCTATTTTAAATGATTTCCTTTTGTGTTATATGGTGATACTTTGACATCAATTATTATTTACTTCATAACTTTATAGTCTGTCTTTTCATAATATGCAAGAAATCTTAAGTAAAAATAGCTCTTTGGAAAACTTGATTAATGCTACAAAGGTCAATGTGGTGAAGATTCGTGCAAAAAAATGTGTCATATTTATAATGTTCTATTTTTATTATGGGAGCTGTAAAACTATGAATAATCTTATTTATTCCATTTATTCTCTAGTTTATATAAAATTATATCCTACAGTTATCCTGTCACAAACATAATTGACCAGCCTGGTGCCTGAAATGTATTCCATTTTATCTTCTCAGCATGAATAGGCTTGAAACCTCCTGGTCATTTTTTTTTAAGTAGCCCTGATGGTCAGGAGAATACCACAGGTAGAACAAAAGCTGAAGCCCGTGCAGGAAAACAATGTTGGCAAAACAAATAGATTTTTTCCCCTTGACCTTGGGAACAGGATTCCAGTCTCACACGTATATTCAATTGTCAACCCCTCCCCTATGCCAGGAGCTGCCCTAAGGACTGGGGCTGCAAAGGTGAGCACAGGCAGGGCCCTTGCCCTCCTGGACATCTGTGATCAGGAAAGCGGCAGGCATGGGAAAATGCCAACATTCAAACCAGTAGCAGCCATGGAAGAACAAAACAGGTTTGGGGTAGAGAGCATAGAGGTGACCTTGAATAGTTCGGTCAAAGGTGGCTTCCTCAAACAAGTGAGCAGAGATTGTATAATGACATCCCAGCAACTGAGAGGACATGGCATGTAGAGACCCTGGAGAAGGACTGTCTAGAAGGGGTTGTACGTGTCTCATCCACATGGCTAGGGAACCCTGAGGTGGGAAACAAGGTAGGGCATGGGAGTGGAGAGTCTACAAGGACCAGATCATGATGACTCCCACAGGCCATAGGAAGGAATCTGTGTTTCTATCTCAAGAGTGATGAGAGGTACAGAAGGGAGTTAGAAAGTTCACCTTCTGGCTTCTTAGACCACTTTAGCTACTGGGTAGACATAGAGTGTGAGGTTCCCGATGGACACACACACACACACACACACACAATCACTGAAGCTGCCAGGGCAGGAGATGAAGGCATCTGAAATGACTGGCAGTGGGAATGGAGAGAAGAGTTCTGGTTTTGATTAGAATTATGGCTGGGGTGGACAGTGATGTCATCACTACAGACAGGACATATTTGAGGATCATTCCTAAGTTTGGTACTTATACTACAGGGTTAGTTACCTTCACTCAAGTGTGTGTGTGTTGGGGGGTTCTATTAACTCCAGCATTTTCTCTGGTCTATCTCTCTCCTTAGTATGTGCCATAAAGACCAATAGATATGGAGCTTGACCGACCCGAAGTTCCCAGGGAAGTGAAAAGGCAGACTGATTATGGGGAGAGATTCCAAGAGATGGAATCAGAATAACTTGGACCATTTTCACTTTCAGCTTCAAGTTCTTTATCTGAAAAATTTATGGCAATAGTAGTCAACATGGGATTACATGAGACTTCCGTGTATGCTATAATCATGGTTGCTTAACCTTAACATAATGTATATGATGTATATACATCATATGTATATGATGTAGTTATGCGTTGCTTCACAATGATCGACATGAGACTTCTGTGTATGCTGTAGTTCTGTGTTACTTAACAATGGGATAGATTCTGAGAAATGCATAATTATATGATTTCATTGTTATAAAAACCATATACACCATACACTGTATATAGCTTGTGCTTACACAAACCTATATGATGTAGATCCGTCCCTTGGTGTGACTTCTTGATGTAATCGAGTGATTCATTAGATTTATGAGGATACTAACTAGTGAACACAGCATATTATTTAACACTGAGAAAAATGGGTAGAAGGGATGTTGAACATGCAGGAGGCCCTGGGTTTAATTATCACAACACAAAATAAAAACTGAGTAGGAAGAAGTAGAGTGCAGTCTGACACAATAGTTGGACGTGCTCTATAGTGAGGAAGGAACCAGCATCATCTACTGAGGACAGTTTTATGATGTGCACAACAGCAGCCTTGTGTCCACTAGCCTCGTGGCCTTACAATGTCTCAATGGCTATGGCAATAGGTGCTATGAATTTTTATTTCCATTAGGTTTCTTTCTTTTTTTTTTTTTTTGAAACAGAGTCTCACTATGCATCCTAGCCTGGTCTTGAATTTACAATCATTTTGCCTCTACCTTCCAACTGCTGGGATTTTAGACTCAAGTCACCCTGATCAACATTTCCTTAGTTATGGAACCACTGTCATGTGTGAGAGCTCTTATTGGCTAAAACCCTGTTACATGGTGCCAGATCGCACACAAGATGATTTGTATGGGATATATGCTTGGTGCTTTTAACTCAAGATGAGTTTTAATCTCATCTTGAGCGTGTCCATCAGGGATTACAAATTTATTTCTTTCTGTAGCTGAAGTCTTGGGGAAAGACTTTTCATCAGAAGTGGTTTCAATGGACTATCTTCACTTTTTAGCATTATACTGGAATTGCTTGGCCTTCAGTGCATAATGAGAAAATATTATCATGAACTGGCATTTTTTCTCCACTTAGCCATCATTGCCTCCCCTACAAAGCACAAGCCAAACTTGTTACTAAGAATCCTTTTGGTTTTATGACTAAAACACATCTCTGAGACCAAGTAGGGCTTTATTCTCAGAAGCGCCCCAGCGACTGGACTGCTAGGAAAAAATGAATAAGCTCAGCTAATTTTATATATCCTGAATTTTTCTTAATTGTTATTAGCTGGTTATATTTTATGTATTTATTTTGATCTGGAATACATTTAATTTGGAATCATTCCCAAAACGTGTAAAAGTGAGTGCCAACATCTTTTTCAAGCACAAATTGGATTTAATAATGTTTATGTTGAACGCAGGCAATTTAGTTCTTTCTTTTCACATAAATCTCTTTTACTCATGCTGAGCAAACCTCCAGGAGACTGACACTTATTATAGCTTTTCTCAATCGATTAATATTTATTGAGCCTGGAGTATGTGTGGAAGCCAGCGCAGAGCACAGGAAGAATGCAAAAACGTGCACAAAGCCCTGTTGTCTGGCTTGCAAATTAATTATTGAGAGAAAACTGAGCAGACACCTCTGTGAGAAAAACAAGACAACACCAGAGAAGCCTAAGGCTGGAAGAAGCCCAGCCTCTTGTTCAGCTCCCTTGATCCCTCGCACAGATTCTTCTCATCTTCTCGTTCTTCTCTTCTCCTTCCACTTGATCCCTGTCGATGTAGGGGATAATCAAGTCCCTGGGATTTATGTTTGAGAATTTGAGATAGCTTTGATCCTTAAAGTTTTGTCGCAGCCTGGTATACAGATCTCTGTGACCTCTACTTGACTTTCCATCCCCTGCTGTGTCTACAAAAATGTGAAGGTTTCCTAAAGTTTCACGCTTATTGTTGTTTGCATAATGTTGAAAGTCTGTAAAGGACTCTGACTGCTTTCTCCTCATAATGGTGAGGAGGTATGTGTTAGCATTCCATTGCTGTAACAAGCATCTGATGCAATCAATTTATAAAGAAGAAAGGTGTGCTTGGACTCATTTTGGAGGTTTCGGGTTATTGTCTTTGGGAATTTGGCAAGGCAGTGAATTCATGGTAAAAATCCTTCACCTCATTTCCAGGACAGGGAGACAGAGTCCCACAATCCTCTTTGAGGCTTCACCTCCTTATGATCGACCACCTCTCAATCGTGCCAAGGGCTGGGGCCCAGACATTTTGGGCCTTTTGTGAACACTTATCCAAACCATAGCAAGGCTAAATGGGAAGAATGCAAAAACTTGCCCAAGGTCCTGTTCTCTGGCTTGCAAATTAATTACTGAGAGAAAGCTGATCAGAAACCTCTGTGAGAAAAACAAGACAAAACCAGAGAAACCTAAGGCTGGAAGAAGCCCAGGCTCCCACCTCTTGTTCAGCTTCCCATTTATTATTTTCCCCATTTACCAGTGAGGACACTATATCTTGAAGTTAAACAGCTCAGTTAAGGTTCCTGGCTAGATAACAAACCTATAAATCTTGTAACTGTCACACCCAAATCTATTTATGTCCCACCTCACTGTGCCATCTGTGATTACAAGAGGCATTACAAAGCCCTCAATTATGGATAGCCCAACTCTGCGGGGAAAGACACCTGTTATGTTCCATGCCGATGGAAAGGTTTCATGGAAGAGAAGAAACACGCATCTCCCTCACTTCTGCCCTGCTGAGGCCCAAGTGGTCACATGGGAGATGTTTTCATTGGACTGCAGTATTTTTAAAAGAAAGGGATTGTATGAGTAGTGAGAACTTTCTGTAGATAAACACAGCCCTTAAAATATAGTCTATTTCATTCATAGTAAGTCTACAGAGTAGAGGCCTCATCATTTTTCTTCTCAGCCTACCTGTATTTCTGGGGTTTGTGTGTATGTGTGTGCGCATGTGCCTGTATCACTGGAGCCTTTGGCCACCTAGGGTATAAATATGGGAGAGGTTTCCTGCCATTCTATGCCTTTATTTAGACTTTCTTTGGAATCAGTTTATCCTTGTTTCCCAAGAGTCTGTATTTGATTCAGAGAGCTTTAATCTGGAAAATAGGAATCTTCGAGTGTTTTCAAGAAAGGTGCTGGAGTTTATGTGTCTCCAATTGGGGCTTATTTTCTTGAATGTTATGCTCTTAGCTTTTCCAGCTATTGCCCAGCTTCTAGAATGGCAAATCCATTGCATTTTGTACCTCCTACATCTTTTCAGAGTAAATATTTGTACATGTTTCAGGACAGCTCCTGGATGTGCAAGGAGTACCCAGAGAAGGTGATAACAGAGAAATCCTAAGTGGTCTAGCTAGTGAGCACGTTATTGCAGAAAGACACGTCTCCTAAGCTTTGTTTCTCTCCAAACACAGAATCTCTGTTCTCATGTTCCTGTTGAAATGGAGCACAGACCATGGTGGTTTGCATGCACTGGCCTTGTGGCTATTCTTGACCACAGGGCCCCAGACTTTTCTTCCATTCAAAAGTTTTATGCTTTTTGCTATATGTTTCTTTTCTCTTTTTTGTTAATTTATTTGTCAATAGTTTTATAGGTGTATGTAATTTGATTATGTTCACCACTATTGCCTTCTCTTGTCTCCCTCCCACTTCTATTAAACCTCCCCCCCCCAACTAAGCATCTATTTCTTGTGTGTTGTGTAGCGGGGGACACGGAGCCTAACTGGGGTTGCTTGCATGAGCATGGGCAGAAAGTCACCTTCTGGAACATGAGAAATTTAGCAGTGGTTATCCTACAAGAAGACTGCCTTGCTTTCCTTCAGACACCATTAGCTGCCAATATACCCTTAAGAGATGGGTGTGAAGACTCATGGTCCACTCTCAACCCATGGTAGAATATTTGTGAGCCCAACCTTGTGCAGTTAACATGGGATGATGTGAGGTTGTGAGCACAGTGCCCATGCCAAGAGTAGCTCTTCCAGAGCACTCCTCCCCATTTCCAGGCTCTTACATTCTTTCTGCCCCCTCTTCCGTGATGTTCCCGAGTTACAGAATGGGTAAACACAGTGCAATGGGTATGCACTCGTCTCTTAGTCTTAGCTCTTTGGGCGGCTGTGAGTCTCTGTAGTGATTACCAACCACTACAAAATGGCACTTCTCTACCCAAAGTGTGCTTTGTTTTGGTTTTTAATTGACTGACACTAGGATTGGAGCAACTGAGACCATGCAGCGTAAACATTTATTAACTCTGATAGATGAGTTTCTGATACTTTTCTTATATAATATCATGTTATCTATAAACAATGACTATTTGACTTTTCAATACGGATGTCATTTGCTTGTTGCAGATTTATTTGTTTATCCCTTTATCTGCTTGCTCCGTTTAGGACTTCCAGTAAAATGTTGTGAGACAGTCTTGAAAGTTAGGCATCTTCCAGCTTTTCTTCACTAGATCAAAAGTTACCTGCTCCCTTCTTATAAACGGGCTTTACTATATGAGAAAATCAAACCCATTATCTTCATAGCTTGCAAAAAGGAACATCCTGAAAGAATGGGAAATGATACTATTGGTAGAGAAAGGAAAGCAGGAGGTGAAAGCTGCCCCGACCATACGGAGGTGGTGGGAAGCCTGTTGTTGATAGTCTGTCTGTGACGTAATGAGAGGGAGAGACAGTGGTTGCAAATACTGTAAAGTAATTATTATGAAAGTCTTAACGTGGTACCAAGAGGAGGGTAGTGGCATCAGGGCACATTTCCTTTGTAAGCAATTCTCCTTAAAGGTGCTTCTGCTATTGGTTACCCAACACACAGCTGTTCTATTTTCTGGCTCACCAGAAATTGTACTATATATTTACTTAAAGAGTTTAAAAAAAAAAACTTGATTTGCCATCATAGTTGCTGTGTAAACTCTGGTCTTCTTTCGCCAGGGAGTAAGACCAATTTTCTTCGTGGTCTGTGTATCCATGAGTCATCTTCACCCTCCTGTCACCCAGCACTCTGATCATCTACAACATTTAGTGCATGTTGTAAACCTAGGCTGCTCTTGTATCTTCTGACTCCTGGATATATCCCCTACTTCTTGTTCCCTGGTCCTCTAAGGAGTCTTCAGAAAAACAGGAAGTAACTTCAGTGTGGCAAGTTCGAGGCATGCTTTCATGTATTTAGGCAGGAAGAAATGGTCTTTATTCAAGCAGAAAGAAATAGGCGGAGAGTAGAATTCATCTAGGGAATGGGAACAAGAACTGCGGTGGACTGGAGGGTAATATAGCAAATGAAATTTATCAAGCACGGGAGGACAGACACTGTATGATCTGACTTAAATGTAGGATCTAAAAATATTGATTTAAAAAAAAACTGAGAGAAGATGGTTGCCAAATCTGACTAATACCATCTGATAGGGGAAATGAGTCCCGGTGTTCTGTGGCACAGGGCAGGTGAATATAATTAACATCAGTGTATTATATATTTCAGAATCCAGAGTATTCAAACTGAGAAAGAATTTATCACAAATGATAGAAATCTAGGTTAGGGATATGCTGATTACTGTATGTTGATCACCACCTGAGATATAGATGAATCAAAACTTCGTATTGGGATTGTGGATGGATGTAACTCAGTGGGGATGGGCTTGGTAGACAAGGTTCTAGGGTTAATGTTCTGCCCTGTGAAGAACAAGACAAACAAAATTGTGTAGATTAAAATATTTCAAAAATAAACTTTTACCAAAGTGCCAGGTTGAAGAAGAAGTTAAAAACTAATTTTTGCCCCCAAAGTCAAACTTTAAGAATTAATTTTGAATTGGCAAATAAAAACACCTATCTCAGTAAAGGGTTTTTATTTTGGAAATGTTTCCATTAAAAACATTTAAATTTCTCATGGATTATAACATGTGTCTAATTTCTTCATTGTAAACCGCAAATTGAGCAAATAAAACAAACAAAAGAAATTTATCCAAAGCTTCTATTTTTAAATTCTCCTGAGAGAATTCCTAACTAACAACGCCCCCAAATGTTAACTTTCTGATGTACTTCCTGCTTCCTGGTCACCCTTCCATCTTCCTGGGCCTCTAGTACTGAGAAGATGTAAGCCAGATAAAGCATGGTCACAGGCTGTCCCCAAAGCTAGAAACACTAGAGGCACAGAGACGAAAGGCCATCTGCTTTGTCCCCTCTGGACTGGTCCCCTCTGAGCCTCCTTGTGGTCATGCATCAGCTTCTCCAAAAACAGCTTTTGCTCAAGGCCTCTTCTAGCTCTGGTCTGCAGGAGTTAGCACATCTGGCTGCCAGGAACTTGGAGGCCCATGTTCCTCTGAGTACTCCCTTGAATGACAGGAAGATGCTTTCCTCTTACTAGTGCCCAAAGCAAGTCCTGAGGCAGAGCCAAGAGTACCAGCAACACCACACCCCTGACTGCCATGTTTTACTCACAGTGACCTCACTTCTCACTAGGTAGATGCCCTGCTTCTCAGACAACTGTAAATGGAGCAGATACTGGGAAACCCTATGGAAATTTTTGTTTGGCCAAATTCTTTATTTCACTATTGACTGCCTTCACCTGTGTGGCTAAAAAAAAAATTGGAAAAACCTTTTTCTTCAGTTAAATCCTTCATACTTCTGCTCCTGTGAACTAAAATCCCTTTCTGAACAGTATTTAATTTTACCATTCTCCAGACTTTAATGTTTTTCCATACTTTTAAATTTTACTTAAAAATTTTTGGACAATTCTGTTTGGTCTCTCATTTTCTATTTTACTTTGCTACATTTTAAAATAGTCTTGTGCGGTTAAAAGCACCGGCTGCTCTTTCAGAGGTTTTGAGTTCAATTCCCAGCAACTATATGTTGGCTTTCAACCATCTATAAAATAGTCTTCCTTTCCTGCATAATCGAATTATTGAAATAATTATCACCTCTTAAAACACTATAAGACAAAACCAACATACACACCAGGTGGAGCCCCAACTTCTGACCATCAAGGAAGCTCTGATTTCCCTGTCATTCTAGGCACAGCCTTGTTTCCCTGGTCATTTTCCAAGGTCTTATTTTTCTGTTCTCTGCTAGGTTTTTTTTTTTTTTTCTCTCTCTCTCAATTCTTAGATTCAGTCTTTTATCATAATACCAAACAAAGGACTATGCTTTTAGAAGATGCTATGAGGGAACCTCTCTAAAGGGCCTGGTATTCACTACCATGGTCAAATGACCCCGATGGGACTGTTTATCTCAATCACTAAAAGGCTGAAAATAATAGAGCTGGTGGGCATGCTGCTGAAGGAGGAAAATAACAGAGCACAAGTATTGGCACTATAATAGCAAAAATAGACAATCTTTTCATTTCAGGATGCAGTTTGCTGTAAAATGTCTGTACTCAGTCAGACCAGGAGAGTGCATCTAGCCGGAAGACTGTGCTCACCCTAATGAGAGATGATCTTTATTCTTCATGCAAAAGACCTTTGTGTTTGACTCCAGAATAAGCATCACTTGGTGGAGTGTTTCTCTAGATGGTACCTTTGCTGATCTGTTTGGTATGTCCAGCACAGGACACCAGAATGGTTGCATTCTAACCACACCATGACAGAATACAAGTGTATCTCGCAGTACAGGAAAATATGTCCCCCAGATGTGACTGTATTGCCTTTTTGGCTCATAAAAGAGAAAGGTTGGTATGTCCAGATTTAGTGGGTTATATATAAATCTATACACTTGCCTGCTCCTTGGAGCTATTAAAGGATATATATTTTATGATCCTATTGTTTATTAATCTCCCAGTGAAACTTTACTGTGCCCATTGTAGAAAGATAATGGTATGTATACCTATTATTCAAGCTAGTCAGGTTCTTTTTATATCCTTTTATATTGGACAAGGAAGCACAGGAAACCTAAGCAATCTGTCTCTTTCTTGGCCTTTTGGTTTAGATATACTACCAAAGACCTAACACTCTGAGAGGACTTTCCCTACACTAGTGAGAATCTATCATCCTATAGGGCTTCTCTTAGATAAAGTTTTAGATGCCATATATAACCATAGTAGTAGCATAAAGAATATCTAAACGGGGTCTTTGTAAGAGATACATTTTTTGTGGCTCAACTTATTGTAGACAGCTGAAACCTTTTGAGATCAGACATGTATTAAATTGCAAATCCTCTTTTTATTAATTATCCAGAATTTAGTGTGCACAGCAGGGAACTGGATTTTAACATTTGTTAATAATTATGTTTTTCCACTTAAAAATAATGGAGCCCTGTGGAGGAATGGAGCTCCAGCCATCAGCACTGGAAGCCCTCACCTCATGGTTTGCATAAGAGAAGACACTGTAACTTCATGGTGCATTTTCTTCAAACTCAGAAGCCCGGGATCACACATTCACTAGTCTGCGTGTGCAATGGGTTGGAATATTGCAGAAGGGACCCGGAGTCCCCGAGAGGATTGAAAAGACGATGCGAAACGCAAACACAAACTTCGCTGGTTGCAAATGGAATTGTGGAGCCCCTGGATGCGGTGGCTCAGGAAATAGCCATCCTTGGGTAAACTGGGATTTGCAGTGGATTCAATAGCAACAGCCAGAATTTTGTTAAGCATCCATCCCTGTAGCTGCACTGATTCTTGTCCTGGTGGATGCCAAGCTCTGGGGATTTTGTCATCCAGGAAAAGCCAGACATTGTCTTTGGACAAACAAGTATACAAAAGCAGTACAGGGAAGGTACTCCAGCAAAATACCCTGGGTCTTTGCAGTCAGTAGCCCCTGACAGGCAGAGCTGTGCTGGAAAAGGTCACAAAAGTGTTTGGTGTCATGTTTAAGACTGTGTAACATGTGAATGCAGCTTTGTCTTCGAATTAGAAACCCGTGATTTTTCTAGTCTTGGCAAGACTGTTCCGAAGTTCCCCAAAAATGTTAGAACTGAAGACAAAAGAATGAGCAAGATACCATGTTTATGAAAATTAACAGAGACAGCTTCAATAGGAATAGGAAACAAAACCAAGTTTATGCAGAAGCTTTCAGAGCAGTAGAGGAAAATTGAACAAAAGGAAGAGCTCAAAGTAGAAGTTCCAGAAAGGAAAATAGGCGGTGGGGGAGTTAAATCTAAAACCAGGAAAAGACTATAGAGGAAAATCTTAAAAGTTAAAATAGAAATTGCCTGGGAAATTTTTGAGAAGCACTCACTACTGAGCAGCAAATACAAATTCAAGGTACAGAAAGTCGGAGTCTGAACTGAGAAATGCAGATTCCATTCTGGGGAGTGGAACAAGGCGCTAGACCCATGTTTGCTAGACAGCTGATGTTTGTTTCTGGTGCAAGTCAAAGCCTCCACGGAGAAGCTAATTCTGTCCCAAGAGCTATCACTTCCAACCCAAGAGAAATGATTTTACACTGCAAATAATTTGCGAAAACATAGCAGTCCTTGAGGAAATTTGAAACACAGAGCCCATCTTTGAGAAAACAAAAATAGAGATCTTATTTTCCCGAGGAGGCTTTAAACTTACTTCTAAGATTATTTTAAATGTTGAAGTATGTGTACATGTGTGGGGGGAGAGACATGTGAAGGGGAGGGCAGGTGCCTACAAAGGCCAGATCCTCTGAAGCTGCAGTCATAGGTGGCAGTGAGCCTCACAATGTGGGTGCTGGGATGAAGATGGATGCTGTAAAGTAATCCAACACTAGCCCAGAATTGGGTATAATAAAGGTTATATATTTAGGGGTAGACTCACAGATGACAGTCCTCTGAATGAACAGGAAACAGGAAACGATTTCAGCAACTGGAAGAGAGAGCATGTGTGCAAGCTACATTTATTATAGTATAAAAGACCACACCCAAATGAGCTGCTATCTTAAAGGCTATTGGCTGAAGGAGTTCCCACAGCACAGGGAGCCCAACTCCAGTCCTCTGCAAGACCAGAGAGTTCTTAACTGCCAAGTCATTTCTCCAGTCCCTTGGAGTTACTTTTAAAGGCATATTATTGACTATTTTGTTTGCTCAACCAGTAAAGTTTAATTCTCTATAAAGTTAAAAAAATTGTTTATTCAGTATTCAGTGTCCCATAGGCACCATCCACCTATACAGTTTTGTACGTGTGTGGTACATGTGTTCATATGGGTGTACGTTCATATGCATGCAGGTGCATGTTAAGGCCAGAGGTCAATGCATGTGTCTTCTTCTATCACTTCCTTATTTTGAGGCAAGGTCTGTTACTGAGCTGACATCATGTATGCAAGGAAGATGGTTCTAAGAAAACCGAAGATCAAACACATCACCCCAGGTAGGTACGCTAAAGACCTGTTGTCTATAGGATGGCAAGAACTGTTAGTCTGAGTGTCCCTGCTTACTGAATCTGAGGTCTGCTGCCTGGGTCTCTACCAAAGAACCAGCACACAGTATTTAACAAAATGAAATGGATTTATTTACAGTTTGGACTGCACCTGGAAAGACAGTTTCTCAGTTTTCCTCAGCCTCTCCCTTAGCAGTGTTATATGCATAAAACAAAAGCTGCAAAGATGCGTGTGTGGATTTGGCTGTGATGTAAGGCACAGGATTCGCTCTCTCTGATGGCCTTCTCCTCTAGCTCTGCTCCTGGTGCCAGGGCTTGAGGCTGTTCTCATGCTGGGCATGGGATTTCTTGAAACCTTTGTTCCTTTAGGGTCTTTGACACGTAGTTATGACCATTCTTCTTTCTTGTCCCTTCATCAATCTTGAGAGATTTTGAGGGGTGTGAAAATTCTGGAGATATGACTGTGCTGAAACACCATGAGCAGAGTACAGCAGAAATACAGGACAGCCAGAAAATGCCAATTGGTACCAGGCAACCACGTTTAAGAGACTTTCTTAACGACCTTTCAGCTTCATTTTTGGAAAGGCTGGCATAAGTGACTCAGTTTCTTGTGTATGCTGGTTGCTGAGATGAGGCCTTGCTGTGAACTCAGGGTCCTGAGTCAGACTCTGGCTTTGCCGTCATGTCTGTCATAAGTCCATTTTGATGCGACAACTCCTCCTGCTCATTTCTTTGCCGAAGACATCATAACTTGCCTGTGGTTTGGCTCTAACTGTCCTTGCTGAGATGAAATCAGTTCCAGTTAGTCTGATCTGACACTAGTCTCTGGGAGTTAAGGCCAGAAGACCCTTGGGGCCAAATTCAAGCATCTGAGAGGTCGGCTTGTTTACCCAGAAGCCATTTTCACATTGACTTTTGTCCCTTCTCTTTTGCTACAAGCTGTTCTTGCAGAATGCGAACATGCAGCAGGTATAAAACTTTACAAGGAAATTACCAAAGTGAGTCGAGGAAGGTGTAGTCATTTCCAAAACAAAGTCTATATAATCACACATACTATTGTCAAGATTCTCTAGGTATCATCAGTTGATCCTTTTTATCTTTAGAACGGCACTGTTGGAATGTAAAATGCCTGGGCACTTGTAGTTATTTGTGCTTTACACAATGATTGTAATACAATTAGAATGACACAGGCTTGAGTGCCTGTCTAAGCTTTGTGTTTAAGAAGATGTTAACAGTGGAGGAATACAAAGTTTACAGTGGAGGAAAACCAACAGTAATTAGTACAAAAGGGTTATATATATTTATATATAAGTGTGTGTATGTGTGTAATATATATTACATATATAATATAATAATATAATATACATACATATATCACACATATATTATATATATTGCATATATATAAAGTTAGCTTTCACTTTTGAAGTAAAATTTAGAATATTTACAGCTTTAGACCTACATGAACCTAGTGAAGACTACTTAGTAGCAAAAGTATACAAGTACATCTCATATATACAGCAGATACAACAGCACAAACAACTATTTAGTTAGAGAAAACAAATGCATAGCAGTTTCTCAATAGCAGAGCTATGCAAGTAATAAGGTCCCCCTATCAGAATGGTACCAAATACAAACAACAGAAATGCCAAGAGCTTTCTTGCATTTGAAGTATTTAAGGTCTAGTCTAGATGCAATATGTGTTATGTAAAAGAAAGTACTTACTGCCTACTTTGTATGTATTAAATCTGTGTGCCTTAACACTACAGATTTGTCATAACATTTACATAAAGCTTAGACACACCTCATTTTAAGCTCTCTGATACATATGCATCTAGAGTTACAGACATACATAGGGCATGGAATAATAGCCTAATGCATGTTACTTAGCCAGCTTTAAAAGGTAATCATGGAAGACTTTAAAGCAGACTCCTTTGTTTAGTGATTTAGTTCATCAGAGCAATGAAAACCACTATGCAGCAGAAAATAAAAGAGATGATCTTGACAAACACAAAATATTAGTGTACTCTTTATGTCCACCACAACCTCCATCCTGCCTTTTCAACATTGTCTTTCTGTGATGTGGGTAAAGGCAGGAGACACTTGTCACTTGTGCTGTGAGCACAGTTGGGAAGGGGTCTACTGGCAGTAGGGGCCAGCTACAGAATGACTTCCACATTGTAGTGTAGTATGTGATCTGTAGTATACAGGTGATCAGATCCCAGCTTCCCACTACCAAGTTGCTCATGGGAACCAAGAGAAAGCCACGAGGTTTCCTTAATGTTTGAGATTTCCTGATATTTTGAATGCACCAAAAGGACAGTCAAAGTGGAAGAACTTGCAGTAATTTTTAAATTTAATCTTCAGCTCCCATATTCCAGTGAGGTGAAATTAACTTAGAAATTATGGATACATTCCAGTTCTAAAGCAAAACCTGTAGTCACTTCAAAATTGTAGCAGGTCAACGACAAAGCAGATTCAGTTACGTCACACCAGCTTATTTTCTCAAATCCTTCAGTGTTTTCCTTTTGCCTAAGAATAAAATATGTATCATTCGCCATAGCATAGGAGGCCACCATGATCTGGCCCTGCTTCCTCTCCAGTCTTATCTGCTGACTTCTTCCTCAGTGCATTTCCACCCAGAGTTCCTTGAGCATGTTGTTCCCATGCCCTGGAATCTCCCCTTCTGAGTTTCCTTAGTATACAGTATAGTATATGCTAAGTGAAGCTTCAAGATAATATAGAATTCATCATGGACTTGGCCATCTTAGTCTGATCATAAGACCATGGTCTCATCGTAACTATGATCTCATCATAACTATGGCATAGAGAATGACATCAATTGGATTCTTAACTTGAAAGTGTATTTGTTAATAAGAGGAAGTTTTATACTTCTTTAATATGCATTATCTTCTGACTGTGTGTGTGTGCATGTGTGAGTGTGTGTATATCCATGCATATATATTTGTGTATTGTAAATCATAGTAAAAGGTACTATGGATTCACTGGAAAAAAATTGCTTAACGGGCCCTCTGTTGATTTATACTATTTCTAGGTTGAAATTGGCAGTTATGGCATTATATTGTTGTTAATTACATCTTTATCTGTTTTATGAGGCTCTGGGCATTGTTAATTCCAGGCAGATGATCCTTCCCAGGGTAGCTAATTCCTCAATGTACAAAATAATTTGCTTGCAGATATGCTTTTCATATGCAAACTGTCTGAGACCCTGGCCATCTTTTTTATACTTTATTGTTTTTAATTGAGCTATACATTTTTCCCACTCCCATTCTTTTCTCCTCTCTTTTTTTCTCCCCCACCTCCTACCCCCTAATTTTTAGCCAAATCTCTCACACCAAGGCAGTACGGCTCCTGCTCCAGTGCACTCATGGTTTGAGCACTAGACAGTTGGAGCCTGCTGCCATAGTCTCTTAATCTCAGCACTCCTTAGTTGTCTGTCATTCTTTGTCTATGATTAAGGTCGTGTGGGCTTATCCCTGTCAATGTTAGCATGTGTGGCTTATGTATCTACTAGCTCTTGGAACAAACGCCTTATCAATAAGGCAGTGTGGGTGTACCTAGAAGAGACTCACTTCACCTGCCAAGTCATGCGGTGGCTCTATTTATGTTCTCAGAGAAAACAGCACGCCCTGTTTCACAGCACCCTCTCTTTACGTTCCTATTATCAGTGCAGTGCGTGAGGGTTCCAGTTTTTCCATGGGCTCAACAACACCCATTTCTGTGTTTTGGATATCGTTGCTTTACTTTGGCTTTGGTTTTATGTATTTCCCTTCTTGTGTGTATGTGTGTACATATATGCATGCACACATGCCATGGCATACATGCTCCAAGGTCAGAAGACAGCTTGCAGGAGTCAGTTCTCTCCCTCCCTCCACAGTGTGGGCTCTAGGCCTTGTACTCAGGTCATCGAGCTTGGTAGCATGCATCCTTACCTGCTAAGCCAGATTACCAGCCTGCTACTAGCATTTTTGACGAGTTTGAAATAGCTTATGGTTTGATTTGCAATCTCTTTTGGAGATGGAGTGGTTTTTACATAGTTATTGGTTATTGCACATCATCATTTTCGGAAAATGTCTCTTCAGGTCCTTTTCTAGTTTTGGACAGGGTTATTTGGGGGTTCGTGCCGTTATTGTTTAGTTTGATTTGCTATCTGCTTTTTGCATCCGTACCTCTGGAGCTACACACATCTGGTATGATTAGTGTCTGGCGTATAATTCTCCAGGGAAAGGGTTCACAAACCCTAACCAGAATGTGAAATCCCATTGTTTAGACAGAATAACAGGACAGCCATTCACTGAGCTTTTGTGGGATCATCTGTTGGGTTCTAAAGAATTAGATTGTTCTGTGAGAAAGTTATGAAACCTGACATGTGACGTCTGAGCTTTCAGAAAACTAAAAACACCAGTTCTGGAACCAGTACCCACGCACCCTTGAGAAGAACAGGGCCCCATTGCAGACAGGCAACACTGCAAGAAGCCTTGGGGCTATCACCCCTCAAATGGCACACTCCTCAGGATGCAGCCCTAATCCCTGCATCTGTCTCCATAGCCTGAGAGGGGGACTAGGGGTGCATGGTGAGGCCTGACTGCACGATCAGCAGAATGTCACCTCAAAGCCAAATATAAAGGGGTAGTGGTGCTTACCGGTGCTGTGTGTGAAACCTGAGTGCTCGTGTACATCCCAAGGCAGCTGGCAAAGACTGGAGGGGTAAAAAAGAGTGTTGATCTCAGCAAAGAAAAACCATGTAAGCCATGTGCTCTCTTCGCCTCTACCTAGGTCCCCCTAATAATGTATTCTGTGGTTTAGGAGTTTTTAAGGTATTTGTGCTGCTTTTGAAGAAGTGATAAATATTCATGCCACCCTGGGGAGGCATGGAGAAATGAAGAACAAGGCTGTCAACAGCTAAAGCCAAAGAATCATACACAGCCTGACAGCTGCTCCGACTGGCGTGAGTGACAGTCACCCTCCCAGTAGAAAGCCATAGCTGTGCAAGGACCAGTGGAGGAAGCCTGGTGGCTCAGGTAGTGTTCCATTTCCCTTGCACTCCATCTGGCTCCCTGCCGTGTGCCAATGGCTTGCCCTGCTGGGGGTGGAAACAGCTGAGCTGTGTGCAGAGCTTGCGACGGGATTTCTACCTGAGTCTTTGGAAACAGAGCTTGATAAATTGATGGTAAAAAGGGAGGATAGCCTTGGCTTGCACAGAAGCAGCAGGCTGTGTTCATTCCCATGGTGAAGTTGATTAGACAAGATTCCCTGCATCTGTTGCAGCAGCTGAACTGTTTAGCCCTGCCTTTCCTCCTAGCTTAGTGACCCTAAGTGGTCTATGCTACTCAATTGCCTTTCTTTCCCCAGTGCTCAAGGATGCTCTCATTGCTTGTCTGTAGACATCAGGGGTGGGAGCAACAGGTAAGGGATGAGGAGTAAGGGAGGGAAAGGTTTTATGACTTGAAATCCTTCATCCTCCTTTTCCCCCCTTCTACTCCAAGCATTGTATTAAAGCATGATTTAATATATAAATAAGATAAAGTATGCTGTTTTAAGAAAAAGAAGGAGTTCTCAATATAGAGAAACAAAGGAAATAGCAAAGGAGTAGAAAGGAATGATCTCAAGGGGAATAAAGCTAAGGAGACACCCTTAAAGTAAGAGGAGCCTGTCCCTGTGGATGCTCACCTGGGATGTTCTATAGAGGAGGGGCCTGTCCCTGTGGATGCTCACTTGGGATGCTCTTTAGAGGAGGGCCCTGTCCCTGTGGATGCTCGCCTGAGATGTTCTTTAGAGGAGGGGTCTGTCCCTGTGGATGCTCTCCTGGGATGCTCTTTAGAGGAGGGGCCTGTCCTTGTGGATGCTCGCCTGAGATGTTCTTTGCTCACTATGGTTTACTTTTCCTTTCTGCTGTGACAAAATGTCTGACAAATGCAACTCAGAGTGGGAAAGGAGCCATTTTATGTCATGATTTTCAGGAATACATTCCTAGAGATGGAGAAAGGATGGAGGAGAGAGCCACGAGATCACAGGAGCTGGTCACAAGGCACCTGTCATCAGGAAGCAGAGAGACAGGTGCTCTGGCTCGTACTTTCTCTTTTGTTCCTTTTTTTCCCCTGGTTTTTCAAGACAGGGTTTCTCTGTAGCTTTGGCGCCTGTCCTGGAACTCACTCCACAGACCAGGCTAGCTTCAAACTCATAGAGATCCACCTGCCTCTGCCTCCCAAGTGCTGGGATTAAAGGCGTGCATCACCACCACCTGGCTTCTTTTGCTCCTTTTCAATCAGCCCTGGACCCCAGCCCATGAGATGGTGCTGCCTATGTTCAGGATAGGCCTTCCCTCCTCAGTTAAAACTCTCTGGAAGCTTCCCTCACAGACACATACTGATGTATCTCCTAGACAGTTCCAAATCCAGTCAGGTTAACAATGAAATTGACCATTATACTCTGTCAATAAAAACTTTCTAGAAACCAGCGCTGTCTCATTAAGAAGTAGTGTGGGTGTTTAGCAGTGTCCAATTAGAGGATGCTGTAGTTCCTCGAGGAAGGAATACTAAAGGTGAGGTCTCTACAGTCGGACAGTACCACTTTCCCTCTCATTCTCTCTTTAAGCTTGTCGTACACTCTCCTGGAGATGTCTGTACTGTACACAGGCATTTTCTTTCTGAAAACAGAGAGGAAACTGAACACGGGGGACACCAAAGATTTTGCTTTTTGATTTTTTTGCTCTTACACCCAAAGCCACTTTGCTTTTTAATTATCATAAAGGTTATGGAGTTTTTGCCGGCAGTGTTTCTTTCTTACCGACTGGATGAACTACTAATCTTTAAGGTCACTGGAAAACAAATATCTTAGAAAAGGAACCTGAAACCATTGTGATCAGCTAACTTCAGAATAACTCCCCCACCAAAGCTGAAAGAACCGTGGCTTAGTTTGATGTATTGAAATGTTCAGAGCTTTCTCCAGCTTGTTAAAGGCCCAAACAGCCATCAGTTTATCAAAGGGCAGCCAGCAATTTCTTGTCATTTTCTGTCCACTTTCCTCGGTAATGAAGGGGTGGAGTACTGAGAACATGAAAGCATAGCATCTTAGCTGTTGAATAAGGACTGCGTTGCCTTGACAGGCACAGTGCTCTTATTCATACATGATATTCGAAATCACTCCACCTGCTTTGTGGGTACAGGGAGAATCCTTTGCTGTATATGTAGGAAGTACTTGAATTTGCGAGAATTCAATTCTTTTGTGAAGTGGATCACTTATCCTTTTCCACCCTGGCTCAGTCCTTACAACACTAGAGTGATGTGTTCATCCCCCTCAACACGCACACATGCACATGCACACATACACAGTTCAATTGTGAGGTTCTTATAGTCAAAGTTTCTAAATAATGGCGCCATGACTGTGAATTAACCATGTGTGTATAGCATGCATGCACTCCTTTTGTAAAGTAAGGAAGAAAATAAACACTAGGGGTACAAAGGATACATTTTGCTCTTTGCAAAAATTTCTATCCATTTATAAACAATATATATATGTTAGATGCACGATAAGTGTTTTTTAAGTGAACGAAGTACATTTTCTCCCCTTTCCCCATGCCACCAATGGCTGCAAGCACTAATGAGGTTCCTTTACCCACTGGGGATGTCAGGAACACTGCTGTGCAGGCTGGCTGCCACATTGGTCTTTTGTGAGAGCTAAAGTTCTTTTTACTTGCAGGAGTGTCAATCCGTTAAACATAGGGGTGGGCAGAGAAACAACTGGGAACCAATACCTTTCTCCCAGTGATTTCTTTACCAAGTAAAAGACAGAGTGGAGGGTTGAACGAGATGATCTCTGGATGTTCTGGATATTCAAAATTCTGGGACTCTTCAGTTGCCCTTGTAATCTGTGAAGTTTTGATTGGGGTATATCCTCCACTATAAATAAATGCAGAGGTCACGGCTGATTGTGCTCAATAGTAGATTAAGATGAATGGCGGAGGGCTGGGAGTGTCCTTCAGTGGTAGAGCACTTCCCTAGCCTGCACAAGCCCTGACTCCTCTTGCTGATTCTGCCAAGTCAGTCAATCAATCAGTTAATCAACAAATCAGCCAACCAAAAAGGATCATGTTGTGGAGAACTAACTTGTCCTGGGGCCCGTGTAGCCTAGTAGACAGCTACTTCCTTCCTTCTTGCTGTGAGAGACAATTTACACCCAGGACTAATATAAAGTTCCTAACAGTGGAGAAAAATAGAGTAACCCTTGTGCACCATAAACAGTGTACCTCAGTTTCCCCCAGAAGCCTCTCCTTTCCCCACAAATACACGCTGAAAGTCTAATGTGATTCTCTGACCTTTCTCTGTGTGTTCACAAGCACTTATGCACATAGCAGTGGCTAAAACCGTCCCAGAGAATCACTGCATCAAATCTTATTTTCAGGTACATTACCTTCCCAAATTAATCTTTTGATAAAAATGCTGCTGTGGACTTACTTGTGATTGTACCCTTTTGTGCACATTTGCAAACCCTTTTGTGAACCCAGAAGTCTTGAAGTGGGGATGTAAAAGTCAAGAATATTGTGTGTGGTCAATTGTCATCCAAGCAGATTCTGTCAGGTTGCCTTTTCAACCAATGTTCCCGCCCTGGTCCCCATCAACTCCTTGCCAGTCTCTTGAACTGTTGACAGACTCATGTCTCCCCCCACACCTAACAAAAGTACTTATTTGAAAGAAATCTGTTTCACCTACTGAGGTTTCCTTTCCTCTGTTTCTTTGTGATCAACAGCCCTACGGTCTTGGTGTTTGCTGTGAGGAGAAATTACTTGGCTGACTCCTGGATTTAATCTCTGCATCCTGGAGTTTCTCTCACACATTAAGACTATTTCAAGATAAATTAAAGCATGTTAACTTTTTTTTAAGTATTGGGATGTAGTGATTCCTGAGTCAGGTGTTCTCAGAGCACAGGTGTTGTGACTTCCGTGGCTTTGCTGGTTTGGATTTAGCGGTCTCTATTATTCCCACCAATTCGCCTATTTTGAATTTTTTGTTTTTATTTATTTATTTTTATTTTTTAATTTATTT
>NW_026067925.1:4128756-4177554 GCF_014885135.2 Alexandromys fortis | reverse complement strand
TCCCCCTCCCTCATCAGCCCGAAGAGCAATCAGGGTTCCCTGCCCTGTGGGAAGTCCAAGGACCACCCACCTCCATCCAGGTCTAGTAAGGTGAGCATCCAAACTGCCTAGGCTCCCACAAAGCCAGTACATGCAGTAGGATCAAAACCCAGTGCCATTGTTCTTGACTTCTCAGTAGTCCTCATTGTCCGCTATATTCAGCGAGTCTGGTTTTATCCCATGCTTTTTCAGACCCAGGCCAGCTGGCCTTGGAGAGTTACCGAACTCTTTTCCTTTTTATATTTTAAGGTGTATGTGAAAATCAAAGCCTATGCATTTAACGCTACAAACTTCCCTGTAGGCCTTTTGGCACAGACTCTCACGTGGTTTTGACATAGTATACTTTTATTTTCATTGGTTCAAAATTCTGATGCTTTTCTTAATTATTTTTTTTAATCTATGTTTATGCAAATCAGTTTTAAATTCCGAGTGTTTAAGGGTTTGTCAGAGACCTCCCTTTTATTGTTTTACATTTGACTTTATTGTAGTCAGAGACTATGTGAGTCCCTAAGAGACAGTTTATACTACTGAAGTCACTGTTGCTTCCCTGGAACTTATTTAAAAATCAGAATATGGTCTGTGGGGTGAATGCTCTGTGTGATCAAATGAAGGCTGATGTCTGCTAAGTCTTTGCTGGAATGCTCCCTAAGTCTGAGGTCAGTGAAGTCAGCTGCCAGTCATCTTCAGATTTTCTGCATGCATGCTCATTTCTCACTGCATAATCCTATTCATTAATGAGAAAAAGGTTTTGTAAAAATCATGGTATAGTTGAGAATTTTTAATTTCTAATTCTGTTTGATTCAGTTTTGTTTTATGCACTTAAGTTTGCTATTAGTTGCATTTATGTCTAGTACTAGGCCTCTTGATTAATCTATTTATCATTATGTGATTACTCTTAAATCTTCCGCAATGTTGGTGCTTACATTTTAGAAGTTTTTCATGTTCTTCATTTACAAAGGCTCCAAAAATACACAGTAGGCTTCATGGATAGATACTGATAATAAGATTTTTTATTATATTCTCTATGTTTTCACAGAGATTACTAATTTGTTTTTTATGTTGTAGTTAATCTACTAATTCCCTTCAGTGCATTTATTATGTCTGGAATTCAGATGTGTTATTTTTATATTTTCATAATTATCTTTTTAAATTTATGGAGTATATCTATAATAGTAAGTTCAGTGCCTGCATATAATGCAGTACTATATATCACTTCTGAGTTGATCTCAACTGATTATTGTCCTCATGATAGTTCCTGAGTGCTCTCAGTTTTGGGCAGGTCTTATGATTTCATCCTGGATGCCAAGCACTGAACTTTATTTTGCTGTGTGCTGGACAGCAGGGTGCTTTAACAATATCCTTGAGTTTTAGTCTTACATGTACTTACTTGTCAATAGTTTGAGGTTTCGAAGCTTGCTTCTTTTTTAATTTATTTATTTTTGTGATTGCGTGGGTGTGCATGCCATGGTGAGCATATGGATGTCAGAGAGACAGCTCATGGGAGCTGATTCTCTCCTTCTATGATGAGGGTTCTGGAGCTTGGTAGCCAAATATTATAGGACCCCCCCCAATATGGGCATTAGGAATACTAGCTCTCTTTGTCCCTGTCATAGGTCAGAGATTGTTCTACTGGTTCCTTTCAAGTGCCATCTCCTGCAGGTGACTGACACACACGTGTGCTAATCCATCCTCAGTCCAAAACTCAGTGAGACTTTCTGAAGCTCCTCTAAGTTCTTCCGTGAGCTCTTCCTCCTGCCAACTCTGGCAGCTGTGGTCTTTCTAAACTCCCAGCTTTCTCTCTTCGGCTTGGATTGGTGGAGTATCCCTGCTTCCCCTTTGCTCTAATGTTCTCTGGGGCTCATTCAGAGTTCCTCTGGTTTGTGGCATGTTAGGTAGAGACCTACATTATATACAGCTAGTTAAGCTTTGGAAGAAAATTAGCATACCTTAGGGACAGGCAGCAGGGCATATGAGTGCCATTCTGAGGACTCTAAAGAATGTGAGGGTAAAGTGATGTCCATCGTAAAGATTCCCCCAAAGCCCTGTGCAGTATGTGGTCCAGATGTTCTGATTTGGTCCTATAGTGAAGTCATTATCCTGTGGCTCGGTTAGTCACCAGAAGAGATGGCTCTGGATCTTCCAGGTGATGCGTTTTCCTGGGAACATGACTAAGATCTCAATGTACAATATGTCCTGGGTTACAGGAATATCACACAGACCCAACGACACTGTAATGTCATAGCAGAGAGGCAAACGTTCAACATCGGTGTCTACACTGATAGAGCACATGGAGGATCTGTTGCCTAACACTAACAGCAATCAGAAAAGATTTGATGTGATGTGATGTGAAGTAGAAAATGAAGACACCAAAATGAAACACATAAAAGAAAACACTTGAATCTATAGAACAGGTCAGGAGTATTTGGACCTAGAGACAGGAATTAAATACCCACACTATTTCCAACTTGTTGGATCACTTTGGCTGTTGAATCACACAAATGTTTATCTTTGTTGGTACATCTCTCCTTGGAAAATAAATTTTTCTATCTTTGCCAAGATTAGGGGTTAGATTACATAAAATGTGTTGTATTTTTAAGACTTTACCATGTTTTAAAATTTTTGTCATCTTGCTTTTGAAAAAACTTGTATCACTCTACAGACCGAGCAGGTTATATTTAGGAACATATGTATGTGTGTATAGACATACATACATGCGTGCAACAACTAATGAAAGACAAGGCCATGCATTTAGAGGAGAGTGGGAAGAAGTTGTTTGGAAAGTTTGGAGGGAGAAAAGGGAAGGGAGAGATTGTTATATTGTAAACTCAAAATTAAAAAAGCACTTGTAAGTAAATGAAAGACAATATAAATGTTTAAATTTTACTTTAAGCTCATGGATGCAAAGTCCTCAGTGCTTTTTAAATAATATGGAAGTGTGGTGAGAAACACCTAGTATTTCTAATTCTCAAGCACAATACCACATCTCTGGTCAGATGTCTTATAAATCTATGTCTTACTTGCGGTAAAGCGCATGTAGTAAATACACCACATTCAAATCTTTGAATGTCAGCATGATTGGATGTGTTTCTTGACCAAGGAAGTAATCCGTTTCCATTGTAGAAAAACATCACCTGATGATTGCTCTTTGAGCTAACGAGGGAGAGGGACTTGATTGGGGGAGGGGGAGGGAAATGGGAGGTGGTGGCCGGGAAGAGTCAGAAATCTTTAAGAAAGAAAGAAAGAAAGAAAGAAAGAAAGAAAGAAAGAAAGAAAGAAAGAAAGAGAGAGAGAGAGAGAAAGAAAGAAAGAAAGAAAAGAAAGAAAAGAAAAGAAAAGAAAAGAAAAGAAAAGAAAAGAAAAGAAAAGAAAAGAAAAACATCAGTGATGTACTTGATTGGTTTATTTCAAATTTCATTTTTGTTTCATGTGTTGAGTCCATCAGTGAAATTTGGATTGTATGCACATTTATTTGTTTTCCTCAAAACTTTATTCCCTTTGATTCAGTAAAATAAAAACATAAAATATGGTTCATACCAGTTTCTGAAATGATCTGTTCAGGAGTTAAAATGAAAAATTCTCTTTATAACCTAAAGTTTGGTCTCATGAGACTTTTACACAATTATTTGAACAAAGTCTGTCACTGATGAGATAGAAATTATCTTCTGAGGGCACACTGTTCCAAGAACACATTTTAAAATCAGAATCAGAGTCTGGCTTTCCCTTTGATAAATTAAAATTAAAGTACTAACTAAACTGCTCTCACAGAATTTAATAACATAGAATTAAACTAATAGATGTTAATGGAAGTGTGAAGGGTTATTTCATCAAAGAGCATCCAATAACAAACAAATTAGGTAGGGTTGTCATTTACTGCCTCACCAGGACAAGAACAAAGAGAAACAAATCAATATTGGTGTAGCTTAAGCATTTGGCATCCACGAGGGCTCATTTGCCAAGCTCCCGGTCGGTACCTGATATGACGTCTTCAAGATGCCAGTGTCTACATGCTTATTCTTAGATAATGATTTATTTTATTGCCCAGGTTTAGCTCCCCACCCCTGAGACTTTCAATGAATGGATAATTCTGCATTATTTTAGAACCCTCTAAAAGCTTCCGTTGTTTGTTTCTGTGCACAGCTTCTAGGGAAAACATATGAAGTGACTCCCAGCCCACCAGAGTCTGAGGCCAGAGGATTATGCGTGTGAAGCCAATCTAGACTGCACAGTACAATTCTGTCTCCACAAATTAATTAGCATTAAATTAGAAATAGTACTAATTTGCCATTAGATTTTAGAGTAGAGAAGGAAAAGGCATGCCCCTGTAACAGAACATTAGGTAAGAATTGAAATCTATTATAAGAACATTTAACAACATTAAAATATGGTCAATTGCCAAACCTACACTATGAAACTCATGTATAGAATGGCAGAGTATCGTAAGATTGTTGGAAAGATGGATGCTGGAGAAGAAAGAACCAAAGCAGACAATGATGGCAACCACTGTTGAGTGGCACCGAGATTTTTCTTCTTTATTATGTTTTGTTTTATTTTTATCAAAAAATAACTAACTACAAATATTTCCTGACAATTCAAGCAAAGCATATTACCATGAAATTTGAAGGCTAGGGCAAGATTCTTTTTTAAATATGTTTTAAATCTCCTTAGAGAAAATAAATCATGAGGACAAATATTTAAATCATTAGAGTATATTTACTAAGATCCTTTTGGGGGGTTGAAAAATAGTCACTAGGGAGGTGTGTGGTGGTGCACGTCTGTAATTCCATATGCTGTAAGAGAGAGGGAGTACAGAGTCCTTCAGTCACAAAGTTAATTCAAGGCCAGGCTGGGCTACCTGAGAGCTTGTTTAGGGTGGGGAGGGGAGGGGAGAGGAGGGGGGAGGGGGAGGGGGGAGGGGGGGAGGAAGGACTAAAGAAAAAGAAGAAAAGATAGAATGAATTACTGAAGCTGAGTAAGTTCAAGGGCAAACACGTATCCCCTAATATTTAGTGGGAATGATGATTCCCTGGGCTCCCACCCCCATTTACTCATCATTCACCTTCTGCAGTTTCAATGACCTTCAGTCATCTGTGGTCAGAAAATATTAAAAATAAACTTCCAGAAATAATTTTCTAGTTTTCATTTTCATGCTCTCTAGAGTACTATGAGGAACTCTCACACTGCCCTGCTCTGTTCAGCATGAGACTTGAGTCATACTTGGGTTCAGTGTATCCACACTGTGATTGCTACCTCCCCATTGCTTAGCTGTTAACCAGCATGTCCACATTGTGATTGCTACCTCCCCATTGCTTAGCTGTTAACCAGCATGTCTACACTGTGTGTGCTACCTCCCCATTGCTTAGCTCTTATCTCAGTTATCAGAGCAGTGGTTCAGGTACTGTGGTCTCTACATTCAAGCAATGCTTCTTGTAGATGCCGAAGAACTTGTGATAGATAAAAAAAAAAAAAAAAAAAAAAAAACTGGCCTCTTTAATAAATGGCCCTGCAAAAACTGGAAAGCCTCAGATAGAAGGCTGAATCCGTATTTGTCATCCTGCACAACAGTTAATTCCAAAGTGATCAGAGACCTTAATGGAAGCCCTAACTAAGACTTGGAAAGCATTAGAGTGGGGAGGGAGAAGAGGGGACATAGGGAGAGGGAACAGGAGGAAAGGGACCAGGGGAGGCTGTGGTCAGGATGTAAAATAAGTGAAAAAAATTATAAATGAAAATAAATATGAAAAACAACAGATATTAAAAAGAAAAAAAAGAATAGAGATGTGGTGAATAGGATTGGTTAAAGTATATTATATGGCTATAGTTATGAAATATCGTAGTGAAACATTGTACATGTGAGAGACAGAGAAGGGAGAAGAGAGAGGGAGTGAAGGAGGAGAGACAGAGAGCCTGAACCTCAGACATGGTTGCACACTCCTATAATCTAAGCACTTGAGGGCTTGAGGCAGAAGGATCGTGAATTTGAGACCAGACTGGGTAACACAGTGAGACTCGGTCCTAGAAACAAAACAACTACCACCAGTAACTGTCATTTTCCTAATAATGGTCCCGAATTCCAGAGCAGTCATGTTTCTAACTGTTGGTATTGATCTCTTACTGTGTCTGGTTTATACATAAAACTGACCATAGGTGTGTGTCTAACCAAAAGACTATGTCCAGTCTTTACTGTCCATGAGTCAGGTGTCAGTGGCAGCCCTGGAGCACACCCTTCCTTCCAGCACAAATGATCCCTGTGGGCTCAGTGCAGCCTGTGGGACCACCAATATCAGCATCTCTTGGGAATTTACTACAAATGGATATTCTTGACGGTCCACCCTGGACCAACTGAATCAGAAATGGCCAGGGAGCCCAGGTAGTTTTAATACATGTTGAAGTTTAGAAATGTCTATTAAAGATTTTGAGTTCTGAGACTGGACTAGAATGATTTCTCAAAAATTAGAGCCTGGCCTGGTGACCCAGGCTTATAGGTCTGTGACCCTAGCTATTTCAGAGACTGAGGCAGGAGGATGACAAGTTCAAGGCCTACCCAGGCCACAGAGAGAATTCAAGGCAGGCTTGAATGAAACTCTTGTTTCAAAATAAAAAATACAAAAAGAGCTGGGTATGTTGCCCAGTTACAGGGCACCTGCCTAGTGTGTGCAAGGTCCTGGCTTCAGTCCCTGGAACCATGAAAAAAGAAATGAAAAAAGGCATGATATAGTTGTACACTCCTTTAATCCCAGCTCTTGGGAATCAGAGGTAGGTGGGTCTCTGTGAGTTCAAAGCTAGCCAGATCTACATGGCGCCTTACAGACAGTCAGAGCTACGCAGTAAGGCCATATCTAAAAAGAGAAAGGAGAAGAATAGCCTTTCTTGTAAAGAAGTGTCCTTTCTTGTGTTGTTTTCCATTCTTTCTCTGTCCCTGTCCATAATCAATATATGAATGGACCAAAAACAACATTCTGATGCTTTTGGCTTACTCATATATTCATCTTGTTTCCCTAAAATATTTGGGGCGGCTCACAGAGGTGGGTCTCAACAGTGACCAGTATTGAATTGAATACGTCACCTAGTTATGACACTGGTAGTCTACATTAAATATCTCATTTCACTTACTTTGAGTCTTCATTGCAACCTTTAAAAGCAGATGTATTCATTACCCCATTTTACAATCACTTAAGAAAGATGAAACAAAGACAAAGGGCAGCACCATTCCTGGCTGGGTCTTCTTGCTGCATCCTGCCTCCTAACATGGTACAGAGGCAATGATCCTCTCGAAGACTTTTAAGGACACCTCTCCGACAAAGATGGCTCTGCTCGCACAACCTAACTGCCTTCTAAAAGACTCTAACCCAGAAAGCCATCATTGGGGTGGGCATGGGATGGGGTGACATTTTAACATGAACTTCGGAGTTGGGCACAACCATTCCGACCCCTGTAGAGAGGAAGCAGGCAAAAACCATTCATCCATGTGCTTACAGCTCTCACCCAGTCACTGCCCCCCACCGCCTTTAGCCATAGAGATAGGAGTCCTGCGATTACATGCTTGGACCTGAAGATGGGGACAACCAGTGGCTTTGCCAGTCAGGGTTTCAGCTTCTCATTGAAAATCAAGTGTGAAGACATTGTTCATGGCAGCGAGTGAAGAAGAAAAGTTATGTCCATCGCATAGCCGTCCTGCTTTGCCGTCCTGGTCGCGCTGATATTCTCAGCTGTGGACATCATGGGAGAAGATGCTGGCATCTGTGCTTCTGGGTCTTGTAGCCAAGGCCATCGTTTGCACATCGTTTCTGGCCTGTATTTGGGTTGTAAAGAAAGACAAGCTGGTTCTGAAGCCTGGGTACCACTGTGGGTAGTTTAGCATACCATAACATAATCTACTAGAGGTTGAAGACTGTGTTGTGGGATGAACATAAAAACCTCGGGTGTTTTCTCCCAGAGATCGACCCCTTTCTAACAACCATGCATTAACAACCTTGCCCTGAAGGACACACGGTGGAGTTTTGAAAAGTCTCAGGGCTTGCGTGGCTTTATGCCCGCCAGCCCTAACTTGCGTGGCTTCATGCTTGCAGCCGCTGACGGCTCTTTCCCCTCTCGCTTCCAGTCACAGCAGAAGTGCATTGTGGTCTTCGCTCTGGTCTGCTGCTTTGCCGTCCTGGTCGCGCTGATATTCTCAGCTGTGGACATCATGGGAGAAGATGAGGACGGACTCTCAGAGAAAAATTGCCAAAATAAATGTCGGTAAGAGGTAACAACCAAAAATTCTCTTTTAGGGGGTGGGTGAGAAAGTCAGGGAGGGGTCTGGACAGGACGAGAGAAACGTCTGCTGGGATCTGTTTTCAGGGAGACTTAGTGGAAGCCTCCCTCCATCTTCAGAGATGCCTGCGTTTTATTAGGTCAGGCAGTAACCTAGACTAATTATTTCATCCGCTTGACAACCTGGCCCTAGTATATACAGAGAGGTGGTTGACCAAATAAAATATTTGACAACCTGCATTTCTGGAGACTTGTGTGTATGATGTTTTGATCCACTCCCTGAAGAAGCCTAGCAAATGCAATACCCAGATGGACAGAGAACACTTTCTAGTTGTTTATGGGGTGGAAGTTAACACATACATCCCAGAGTACATTTTAACAGGTAAGAAAGAGCAGGAGCTCCCCCAGTCGGCTGCGGCTTAGGACACAGTTGCTTATTTGCTTATTCATTTTAATCTAGACATTACAACAGCTTTATTAACCATTTAATATCACAGGGCATATCTTAAGATGTCAGTAATCCATATATGTCATGGGTCCCACAAGATTCATTGCCCCCAGCAGATATTCAAATACAGTGTTCTGTTCATGTGGTGATGAATATCTGCTGGAGGCAATGAACCTCATTTTTTTTGCCCCCACCTGTCAGCAAAGTACCCTACTTCAAGTGAGGAAAATGCAGTGAATGACCAGGACTTTGAAATAATAAGGATCTGAATCTAAACTGCATTCTGTCCTCTCTGGGTTCTGTTTGCGTGGGTCAAAATTAAGTCTCTCATCGGCTGTGAGAAAGCCCGAGAGACTTAGAGGAGTTTTAAAGCCCTTTGGAGAGTCAGTCACAATGGACTGTGGCGAGGATTACAGTGGGAATGTCTGACACAGTGCAAAAAGGACATCTGTCCTTGGATTCTTCATCCCTTAGATGGATTATTATGGTGATTCTAGTCTCAATTCCCTTAAAAATGGGAAAAATGTCAAAAACCTGTCCTACAAGGTCTATATGGGTTCATCGAGTTGTCTAAATCCATAGCAAAGTAACAATATAAAAATGTTGTTGATTCATTCTCCGTTTGTTCCACAGACTCCAAAAACCCTTTTCCGTGTCCCTTACTAACCTCTCACTTCCGACTTGCCTTAAATCTGTCTTTCGCCTGATTTTAGTTCTTGCTTCTGTGGAAATCTATGAATACTCACCTCATAGGAACACGGGGTACCCTCCAAGCTTATTATAGTGAGAACTTGTTGTCACAAGGGAGTCAGTACCACCAACTGTGCTTTCCAGAGATTCTGAGGCAGGCATAGCAGTGGGAGGAAGGAGGCTGGAGTCTCTCAGAAGGGAGGCTGCCTATGTGGGGCAGCATTGGGTGGCCAGCATGATTTGTGAGTAGTTAGAGGAAGAAAGCTTGCTTTGCTCTGGTTGGCCCTTACTCTGAAATCGGGGGTGGGGTGGGGGAGTCAGGAAAGCTGGTAGTTACTCCCTAATTCCTAGCTGCTCAGGGCCAGCAATCATCTAAACTATTGTTCAGCTGCCAGCACTGTCCTTGGAGTTGACAGTCTCACTTCCTACAGGCCTGGCCTGGTGGTCCAGGGAGTTGGTTTCCTGGGCAAGTTGCTACAAGATATGGCCAGAGTTGAGTTGTGATCTCACAATGGTATAGCTGCTATCTCTTTGTCTATTCAGTCTTCATCCCATAAACTTCTCGGTACTTATCTGTCCCTTTCAAGGGCTCATTGGCTTATTTGTTTTTGGTTTTTTTTTTTTTTTTTTTTTTTTTTTAGAAAGAATCTTATGTAACATCAGTCGGCTTTGCCCTGCTGATTTTCCTGCCCGAGCCTTCTAAGCACAGGCGCTGCCACTCTGGCTAGGCTCTTCTGTTTTAATTTGGCCAAACTTCTGCTAAACCACAATGTCCACCTCCGTGCTTGCTCCAGCACCAAGTGTGGCTCGCCTCCTTGAAGCATGCTGTCAATTTTTACCCCAGTCCTCGGGGGCATCTGTGTCCTCAGCGTGTTTGAATCCCGTGTCTTCTAGCTCGTTTTCCTCCAGGCACAGATGCCACTAATAAAAATGCCCAGGCTCTTCCAAAAGAGGTACATCGCCGAGCTCCCGAGACTGGTGCAGCCCAGCAGGAGGAAATGCTCTGGTTTGTAGGTGCTTCGTCAAGCCCGCATCGCTTCACCTTCTCTACTTCAGGCTCCTGCTCTCACCGCCTCACCCCTTCTCTGCCTCTTTTCCGACTTTACTGTGTGGTGACTCATGTGACAAGTGAAGTGACACTACTCTCCAATGGCTGCATCTCACAGAGGTCCAGTTTCTCTGTAGGCTTCTCTGCTCCTGGCAGTGTGACCAGAAACAGTGTCGTGTGCCCAGGGCAACCTTTGCTGAGATCTGTAACTTGGAAAGTAAACGCCCTGATTTGTCTGTCTGTTCCCTCCTGAAAGGTGAAACCAGCCTGGCAGCTGGCAGCTCTCTTCTCCGTGTTTTGACAGCCTCTCCCCAAGTTCTTTCCTTCCCTTGCTCTTTTCCAAAGGTCTCCCTGCAATCCATCTTGTCCCAGTATCTAGCGCATCTATCCTGTGATGGATCTTGGGTCTGGATCACACTGCTCAGTCAGCTGTCCCAGCTCTTACACTTTTGTTAATGTATCTTGCCATGATCTTTTCTGTCTGCTTTGCTTGATTTGTCTCACGTGTTACCTTTCTGATGTGTGACTGTCCTAGCAGGAGATAATCTACACTCTCCCATCATTTTCCCATGGAGGTATATAAAATACAAACTATTCAAAAACTGTCCTCCCCGTACCTTTTATTTAAGTTCAAAGCCAGAATCTTGCTGCGTTACCAAGGCAGCTTGTTCTTGTGTTGGGATTGCATCCCTCTGCCGTCTTCTCTTTTGAGCATACCTCTTATAAGGACACCTGACTGCCTTTTTGTCATTTCAAGATCCCCGGTCCAGAATCGCAACCAAGTTTGATTAGTCATATTTTTACTACTTCCTACATATACATGACCAACTGTTTTGTGGCAACTTTAGCTTCTGTTGGTGACATTGGCATTTTTGATCCTTTGCTACATATCAGACTGGATTTAAAAAAACCCTGAGTAACCCACATGTTGTCATCCCCAATCCTGCCATTTTATATAGTACTTCAAAACTCAGCGCTAAGCATTTATTTATTTATTTTTGGATTTTCGAGACAGGGTTTCTCTGTAATTTTTTGGTGCCTGTCCTGGAACTAGCTCTTGTAGACCAGGCTGGCCTCGAACTCACAGAGATCCACCTGCCTCTGCCTCCCGAGTGCTGGGATTAAAGGCGTGCACCACCACCGCCTGGCAATGCTAAGCTTTTAATAGGCAATAATTTTCAGGTGATCCAAGTACACATTACTGCACAGTGCGGTTCATTGGTATAATATGTGTGGCTTGAGCCAATTATTGTATCTCCATAATGGAATTGTCTGTGGGGTAACAACTGAGGATTATGAGAGCAGAAACTAAAGTGTAGAAGATACAACTAGAGCCTGTCGTGAAAACGAGTTATCATACAACCACACAAAGTTCTGATCTCTGCTTCTTGATGGGCACAGTGATTGGCAACAACCAGTTTTGCCTTTTAATGATAACATCCCCTGTTTCCCTAAGAGGATAATCTTTGACATATTTTTTTCAAAGAGGAATTCCAGACAGATAGGTGCCTTGGCTGTTCAGTGGTATAAAAAGCTTCTCTATCTTAGTTAGGGTTGCTGTTGCTCTGAAGAGACACCATGAACATGGAAACTCTAATAAAAGAAAACATTTAATTGAGGTTGGCTTACTGTTTCGAGGTTTAGTCCATTATCTTCATGGCAATGTACAGGCAGACATGGTGCTGAAGAAGGAGCTGAGAGTACTACACCTTGATCTGCAAGCTGCAGAAGCAACCCTGTGCCACATAGCTTGTGCATATAAGACCTCAAAGTCCACTTCCACAGTGACACACCTCCTCCAACAAGGCCACACCTCCTCATAGCGCCACTCCCTATGGGCCAAGCCTTCAAATACATGCCTGTTCAAACCACCACGAGCTCCTTGTAAAATATGGCTGCACCTAACTTCATTTGCATGGGTCCACAGAGTAGGGCCCATGGGTCTTAGGAAGACTTAACTGACCAATGTTCTATGATTAAAGTGTCCTGTGCCTGATTGTTGTTTTCATCGCTGTACCTGATATGTTCCTCCCCCACAGACAACCTTCGTCCTTAGCCTGGGGCCAGGGGCAGGAGATGTCAGGAAGGAATGGGGTTTGTGCAACCCTAGCTTACCTCCTCAGGTGGCGGTTATAGGAGCTAATTCCTAAGAGACAGAGTCAGCGGAAGCCAAGAGGAACCGTTCAGAACTGTGTTTGGGTTGGTCACAGGCAGAGAGACTTCTATGTTCTTTCAAAGAAAAGAAATTTGCGGAGGAATTGCTAAAATGAAATTGAATAATTTAAGATTATAATTTTTCTCACTGGCATTAAGTAAATAACTTTCAGCAATAATTAGAAGCAGAAGATAAGAGCTTAATTCTAACTGAAGGCGAAGAGAAGCCTCCAAACACAGTTCAGAGCAGACATGTTAGCATATTAACATTTTTATCTCACCTTTGAGCCCAATCAAATTCATATTTCCTAAGTATGAGATATTGTTATTAGTAGTTATACTAAGAAAATGATGTTTATATAGCCCCAGCTAAAAAGAAATCTAAAATTATTTTTTTAAATAGTACCTTATCTTTAACATGTGGTGCTTTAAAAGAGGAAATCCGGGTGAGCATGACACTTCCTGGTGGTCCATAATTGCCACTCAGGGAAGCAGCAGAAGCTAATTATTTCATAGTTTTGATTTTAATGAAACTTAATATACAGCTAATGATGCTGACATTTCCTGTTGCCGGGTTGGTTCTCCAAGAAGATTATTTGAATGTGGTGTACATTTCTCAAAAAGTTCACCGAACCTTTATAAGCAGAATCATACCTGATAATTATGACTAATGCCAAGCACAGTTGTCAGAGGCGGACAGCAAGGATTGTAGTTACGTGCAGCCATTCGTAAGATACCAAGGAGTTCCCAGACTTAACCAGAAGGAGCAGAAACATTGACAGAAAATATTGCCATTGCTATGGTATGCAAAGGTCCAAAGCATGCATGCGCAAGTCAGAGGATAACTTGTAGGAGTCAATTTTCTCCCCACACCGTGTGGGTCCCAGGGCGCAAACCCAGATTGCCTGCCTCGGTGTCAAGTGCCTTCACCAGACACCAGAAATCTTGCCATCCCTTTCACTGCATCGTTTAAGCCCAAGATTTATTTGAGGGATTGGTTTAGAAGATAATGTTTCTCTGGGAAGTTCATTTTTCTTGAAAATCCCATGGGCATCTCTCTACTAACCTACACGCAATGTTCGGTACATGTCCCTGCCATCCTGATCAGCCCCCTTGCTGGATGTTCCCATCTTTACCAATGACCACCCTCTACTGTGGTTACTCCACATGACTTCCTGAGCCCCCAAACACCAGATCTCAGCACCTGTCTGTCCATAACTTTCTCGGCTATATGTAGCCCCTCTGCCTATCCCCCATCTCACGGGCCTCTTAGGAGACACCCTTACTTTAAGATGTGTGTTTCAGGGTACCTTGCTTCTTGCGTGGTTTCCACACTGCCTAGCACTGCCTCTGCCAGATGCCCTTGCTACTGGCAGACACCAGTATCAGTTAGGATTTTGATTCCCAGCAGTTTAACTCAACTCCATCTGCACAATAAGTATCTTGAGATCCGTGAAAATTCCTGTTAGACATCTGGACTAGGTAGGTGTGGTCATGCATGTGAGGAATTCCAGCACTTAAGAGGTTAAGGCAGAGGACCATGAATTCAAGAACAACCTGAGCTACAGAGCAAGAAACTTCCTCAGGAAGAGAGAAAATATTTGTGAAAGAAGGGGGGAAGGGGAAAGAGATGAAAAACAGACAAAAAGAACGACAGACACTTTCAGTCAGCTCTGCCCAGCATTAACTGAGCTGTTGGATGTAAGGGGCTTGAATATGGTTCTCATTCTTCATGTTGTTATTTATTTTGCTTGTTATTAAACCAAACAAAATACAGAAGCCTGGCTAAGAGGGAGACTTCCCTCCCCAGTTTGAACACATTAGGAATATTGAGCGTTGAATGTTCTAGAACTCCCAGAACATTTACATCAATGCCTTTGTGTCTCTCAAAATGATCTTAAATGAGTATTGAGCTTGGCTCTTGCAGTAAGTGAAAGTCAAATCAAGGGATGATTTGTCAACTTAACACACATTCAGTCGACAGAGTCGATCCAGACTGGAAATGTGACACTACTGATTGATTCTATTGTTTTGTAGCTACTGCAATTCCTTTCAGGTTTAGGCGTTGATAATCACACCCAAGCTGACTTTAGATCCCCAGCACCCAAAAAGAAGTCAGTGCAGGAGTGCACATCTCTAATCCCAGCAACAGAAAGCAGGAGGATCCCAGGGTCTCTCAAGCCAGCTGGTCTAGAAAGAGCACAGGTTAAATTGGAGTCTCAAACTGCACACACACACACACACACACTAAGGTGAAAAGCAATAAGGGACCCCATTGTCTTCTCGTACCCTCTATAAGCACACCCACAAGCATACGCATGCAAATACACACACACACACACACACACACTAAGGTGAAAAGCAATAAGGGGCCCCATTGTCTTCTTGTGCCCTCTATAAGCACACCCACAAGCATACACATGCAAATACACACACAGAGAGAGACAGAGAGAGAGAGAGAGAGAGAGAGAGAAGAGAAGAGAAATTATTATACTTTCAGATGGCACAGATTTTATTCTATTAAAACAGTCTCCCTTCAGAAGTTGTTCCTCCTCTTCCTCTTCCATCCCCTCACTTTACTTCTTTTGGCATTTGCTTGACAGATGATGAAACTAGACAAGTTTTCTCATATGTAAATTTAATCACCCTTTATCTGATCAATCCTTTGGTCCCTCTTACAACTTTGGCAAATAATGGAGAAGTGACATTTGTTTTTGTAAACATTATCATCAAATTTGCATTCCTTGTTTGATCCCAGAGATGCTTGCCGTGTCCAGGAGGACACACTCTTTGCTACTGCAAACACTTGAGAGAACACATCCAAATCACTGCATTCTAAACATCCTGCTCTTCTAGGCTGCAGGCTTACAGGAGCTAGGAATGCTTATCTTATCGATATTTGAGTTTCCAGCAACTGCAACATTGCCAGAGTGTTTGAAGGACCAGAGTGCTGAGGACAAAGGGGATGAAGGAAGGCAACACCAGCATAATCTGTCTTCTAATAGCACCCACGAAGACACGGGTGCTCAAATCAGTTCTAAACTAGACTCTAGAAAGAGAAACACAAGATGGTATGAAAAGGAAGAGGAACTGTGTCAGGGAGAGAAAAACTCTCATATCTCTGCTGGATGAGTTAAGGAAAACTCTCCTTACTTGGATTTTTCTGTCTGTAAAAAAAGGCATCCATCTAAGGAGAGCTACCAAGATTCCCGTCTCCCTAAACTCTGTAAGTTAATAAAACACCAGAATTCAAGAGAGTTGATGGCATGTTTCATTAACATGTCTGCAAAATGCCTAACCATAGCTTCAAAATTTTAAGCTTTTGGGGTTATCTTTCAAAGTTTAATTGATGGATGGAATGGTTTCTCTGTCAAGAAGGTGTGTTGTGGAGGGACTGTATCAAATCTGAAGCTACAAGGAGGAATTGTTAGTCACTACCATTAATAATATCTCAGATGGATGAGTTCAGACACGCACTCATCACCCACCACCTCGTCAAAGTTTTAAACTGACAAATGGCTACTGCCAAGGGCTCACGGGAAAGAGCCAGTGATGCTACGGAGCCGCCAAACTGGCCACGGGATTGAAACACCGCTAGTTGCTTCTTAATGGGAGCCACCACAAAGATTTGAGATGCAAGCTCAGCTCTAAAAACAGAAAGTGACGGGCTCTGTCCTAGAGAGCAGAAGGTGAGCAAAAGGCAAAGAAAGAGGGATAGACTGTGATCATTGTAGTCTATTTAGACTATAGTCCCCAGTCTATAGCCAAGCACACTAGACTTAGAAATCCGGGCTTCATTTTGAATCTCTCTGAGAGACACTTAAACAGTTAAACATATGGACTTGGAGCACAGGAGAGGTATCTCTGTGGTTACGAGCACTTGTTGATCTTACAGGGAACTCAGATTTGGTCCCCAGCACCCACCTGGTGACTCATAACCCTACATAATTCGAGTGGCAGGAAATCCAGTCCCTTCTCCTGACTCCTGTTGGTGACAGGTACACACTTTGGGGCACCAACATACTTATAGGTAAAACACCTACACACATCAAATAACTCTCTTAGAAAAAAATTTAGAAGAATGTGGATACAATTCTATTTGCCTTTCATGGGAACATGTTGATATGGCCATGATGGATGGACCAACAAGTTATTTCTCAAACATATTCGTAGATGGCTATTTTAGAATCATGCAGGTCTGTGCAAATGCCCCTTTCTGGAATTGACCAAAGCTTAAAGAGTCAGAAATCTTATGAGTTTGACTTGGAAACCTTCATTAGTGAAATAGACTTTACTATTGGAGGCTAAAGCGTGGGAACCCCTGGCTGAGTGGATGGGGACTTGGTGAGAGGAGCCTCAAGGGACTGTGAAATTAGGTAAACACTGAGTCTTGGCTCTGTCTGAGTATTGGCTTCATTTTGATCGAGTCACTTTCCTCTCTGAGGCTGTGTGTGGCCCTTCGTAGATGGGTTGAAGAGCCCTTATTGTGTAGGGTTGCAGTTAGGGTTAACTGGGATAGTATATTTAAGACACCTGAAGTGTGTGCCATGTAAAAATCTCACTGATTAGGCACTCATAGGACGCATCCATGAAACTCCCAAACAATTCTGTTTAGCAACCAAGAATCTCACAAGGTATTATCTAGCTTCTGCTATTGTTTGGACCTTGCATGTTCCTTAAAGATCCATGCCTTTCAGGATTGTTCTCCAGCCCATGGTACTACCAGGAGATGGTAGAAGCGTTAAGAGTTTGAGCCTAGGAGAAGGAAGTTGGTCATTGGGGGCATGCCTTTGGAGGGGATATTGAGACCCCTGACCCTTCCTGCCTTACTCTTTTCTTTGCTTCCTGCCTGCCAGGGAGTGAACTGGTTCTGGCGAGATAGTTGAGAAAAGGCTGTGTTCTTTGGAAAATCATGTTGCTTGCTAGTGAACACCTCAAACCTCCTCCTAATGGATTCCTCTCTCGTTAGTTATCAGTAACTGTTTTGTCCAATTATATCTTTATTCTTCATTAATTTTAATTTATTTATTTATACATGCATGTACTCTCCAGGGAGCCAGGCCCCAACCCCCTAACAAAGACATGAATGTGGATGAAAGTGTTCTCCCCCAAAATAAACATCTGGGGATAAAGAAATTCACCTTATAAAAATAAACACTTCAAATGCTCTGATCTCTACAAAATGTCTTAATGTCGATTATAAAACGTTAAAAATTATCAATATGTGAGTTAGAGAATTTTGCTTGCTTGTTTCCCATTCCTCTGCCTAGTGCTGGGATTTGAACCCAGGGCCTTCTGCATTCTAGGCAAGTTTCCACTGAGCTATATCACCTGTCGTAATCATAATATTCTTGCCCCATCTTCAATTTGAAGCATGTAGCTTTGCTGCAACATTTCCAGGAAGTCGGAACAGTTTACATTTCTCTCCCCTTCTCAGTACTAAGAACCGAACCTAGGACTTCACACCTGCTAGACAAGCACTTTCCACATGTGTCTTTTCATGCTTTGATTGGGCTAGGAGAAGCCATGTGGTGTATCCACACACAAATAGAACTGTTGCCTAGCTGGGAACCCAGGCCTGGTGCCTAGGAGCCCTGTATCAGCATACATTCCTACCCAGTGAAAGAGTAACCAGGACTATAATGCTGCTTCTCATTTGTTTTAAAATAGCAGCATGGTTTGACTCCCAGAACCCTGAAAGTCTTTTTACACTCTCCTGGCTTCCTTAGAAAAAAACTCAGAGTATGCAGATTCATAGGAGGAAAAGCTATAACAAATGTACTGACGTGGAGAAACAGGGAGTCACAGCATGTATGAGACACCAGGAAGCAAGAGGGTTGCGGGCTTAAACTTCATCTTCACAGGAGAGAAGGAAATGGGGCCAGGTGCGGGGCAATCTTAGAGAGACAGTTGATGATCATTAGGGAGACAGGATGGGTAGGGGAGACAGAAAGGAATGTGATTCTATGGGATTTGCAGAGGCACAGAGATGGACATGTGCAGATGCAGTTACAGTCCTGTCTTGTTTTCAATAGTCTTCGCTAGTGGTCAAATGGATTCTGTGCATGAATTCTCCCTGTGCACGGTGGCTGGGAGAGAAAAGCCAGAGGGTGGGACCTTGACGGTGAAGCAGCTTCTAAGGCTGCCTTGTCAGCATGCCATTCTTTGTGGTATCTTTTTTTCTGAGCCCCAACGGCAGGATGGTTTTGAACAAGTAGAAGATGGACAAAGTGTGTGATTTAATTTCTAATCAGGAGTGCTGCATACCAATTGTTGAATTAGGAGCGGCAGGGCTGCGTCCCCGGCACCCGGCTGCCCGTATGGCTAGGTTATGCCCCGAAATAATTACACGGAAACTGTATTTTTTTAAACACTGCCTGGCCCATAAGTTCCAGTTTCTTATTAGCTAGCTCTTACATATTGTTCTAACCCATTTCTAATATTCTGTGTAGCCCACAAGGTGGCTTACCAGGGAGGATCTTAACCTGCGTCTGTCTGGAGTGGGAGAACCATGGTGACTCCTCACTCAGCTTCTTTCTCCCAGCATTCTCTTATGTTTACCCCACCCACCTATGGGTTGGCCTATCAAGGGTCCTAGGCAGTTTCTTTATTAATAAGAAATCACTCCCACATCAACCAATGAAACAGTAAGACTTGATCTTGAGTTCTTGGCTCTTGGCATGACTTTGAAACAGCTCTCCACTGTGGATATACTAGGTAAGAAACACACACAGCCATGCTTGTATCTTTGCCCACGTCAGCCACTCAGTGGGTTTGTTGGCTGCAATCGCCAAGTAGTCCAGACTTCCCTTGATAGCTGGCTGGAGCAAACACATGTTCTTTCATCCCAATCTTATTATCTCTCTGACCACACAGGCAACATCATATAGTAAATTGTTGGGAAATATTATTTTAAGGTGTGTTACTTTTGTTTATGCTGCATTTGATTAACTGTAAAGCTATGACTCTTTGCCTGTCTTAAACACCTGATGGTCCTAATAAAGAGATGAACAGCCAATAGCAAGACAGAAGCAAGGATAGGCAGGGCTAGCAGGCAGGGAGTATAAAGAGAGAAAGAGGCATAAGAGAGAACAATGGAAGGAAACTAGGGACCAGTCACCCAGCCACTCAGCCACCCAGCCACCCAGCCAACCATGGAGAAAGAAGAACAATAAGACATACAGAAGTAAGAAAGATAAAAGCCCAGAAGCAAAAGGTAGTAGGGGATAATTTAAGTAGGATATGACACACTGGCTAGAAACAAGCCAAGCTATGGCCAGGCATTCATAAATAAGAATAAGCCTCCATGTGTGTTATATTTGGAATCTGGGTGGTGCCTCCTCCACAGAAGCCAAAAGGGTAAAATATACCACAATAGTAAATCTCCCTGTGTTTATATATACACATGCATAGGTTACAGAATGACTGCAAGGAGCTAAAGCAGAGTTCAAGATCAGAGAGAGAGAAAGAGAGAGAGAGACAGAGAGAGAGAGAGATTTCTTGAGAGGCGGAGGAGACTAGTACAGGAACAAAGCAAGTCTCTGTGGGAATTAGACGAGAAATTCTCCTGGAAGTCTGCTGGAGGCACTACTGAGATGCCAAGCCAAGCCTGAGGGTTGAACTGAGCTGTCTAGGAGAGCTACAGGACCATGGCAGCCATAGAGGCAAAGAGGAGGGCCAAGGTGAAGACTTCAGAGCAGATGGAGTATTCCTGGGTTCTTTATGTGCACACTGGGTGATCAGATGGCAGACCAGTGATGGCTGCCACTATCACAGTGATTGTCATCTTCTTCATGGAATCCAGGTGAGGGTGTTACACATATTCCTTCATCTAGTGTGCTTTGTAAGCCCTCAGGCCTGGTTTTTAAATGTGATTTTAATATACCATTATGCTTATATGGCACAGATTCACTTTGACCAACTAATAGGATAGCACTCTTCTTACTTTTAGTAATAAGTTATCAGTCATTGCCTTGTGGATGTGCAGAACAGATGGCATTATTTGTGTGCTTCCCGTGATACAGTCATTCTGTCTAGATTTGTACTCAGATGGAGCTAAATGCTGCAAATAGAGTCGCCCAGGGCAAGGCACAGCCTGAAAACCCACTATTTTATACAATATGAAATGACTTAAAGCAGAATATAGCCTGATCTCAGTGTTCTAAATAATTTTTGAGAGCTTCAGGATTTCAAGGAAAAGGCACACCTCCTGAGAGGTCCTGCCTGGACATATCTCTGTCATTCTTGTTACTCCAAATGACAAAGACCTCAGGCTCCAGGCATTATGAAAAATGTTAGCTGTATAGCAAGGGTGGCTATCTAGCAAGGCCTGGCCCCATAATTTCTGAGAAAGTAAGATTAAAGTAAGGGTGTGTGTGTGTGTGTGTGTGTGTGTGTGTGTGTGTGTGTGTATGTGTGTGTGTGTGTGTGATCATCCTTCAGTTGTCTTTCTGTTGTAGGAGGCCCCTTGTTCGTCTCTGCCGCCCAGAACTGAAATAACCACACAGAAACTGTATCAATTAAATCACTGCTTAGTCCATTAGCTCTAACTTCTTATTGGCTAACTCTTACATCTTAACCTATTTCTAGTAATCTGTGTATTACCACGTGGCTGTGGCTTACCGGCAAGATTCTGACCAGAATCTGTCTCTGGGGGGGGGGGGGGGGCTATATGACCTCTCTCTGACTTTCCCCTTCTTTCTTCCAGCATTCAGTTTAGTTTTCCCTGCCTAGTTCTGTTCTATCCTATCAAACCAAGCCAATTTCTTCATTAACCAATGGTATTCACAGCATACAGAGGGGAATCCCACATCACCTCCCTTTTGCTGTTTAAATAAAAAGGAAGGCTTTATCTTTAACATGGTAAAATTACATATAACAAAACAGGTATCAAGCAAGAATTATAGTTACAACATTTATATCTACTTTATCTTTTACCATATCTAAGGAAAACTATAGCTATCTATTCTTTGACTCCATCAAAGATTCCAGAAGGATATAATATTACCCAAGTAAACAGGAAATGCATTGTAAGCAACTTCCAAAACTCTAGAATTGACAGAGACTTCTTGCTGCCTGTACAGTCACCCAAAGTTCTTCTGTACCATTGGGGCATCCATCTTCAGCCTACAGGTCCATAGTATCCAGCAGTCTTTTCCACCAATCAGGAAATTTCAAAAACAGTCCCGCCTATATTGGCAGTTTGTCAGTCACTTTCTTCTGTATCCTGCAGAATGTCTGGCATACTCTTTCATGAAGCAAGATCCCCAAAGGATTGTCTTACCATTAGGCAAGTTCAGTAGTCATTTCTCTGAGGGTCCTGCATGTCCATTTCATACAGCATAGCATCAAGCAGTCCAGGCAAGAGCAGTGTCTTGCCCAAATGGCTAGCAAACTCCATAAGGAGCCGCTTCAATACCCATCTTCATCTTGAAGTAGATTGGTGCTGCCAGCAGCTGATGTGTTTCACTGTGATAAAAAGTCCTAAGATCTTAAAACATTTTAAATGCCATATTCTGTTAGTCTTTGAGATGTTTGAAGAATAACTATCCATCTGAAATAATCTCTGTACATCTAGAAAATCTAACATGAGTACAAGCTTGTCTATTATAGATGATTATCTATTAACCTATATTTCTTAATTATACATTACATTTTTAAATGAGCTGCACAAATACAATACCTCAATCAAGACCAGAAATATGCATATAATAAAATTGACCTAAAATTTGTATCAATAAACCAAGATCCATACCAATGCAAATCTCTGTAACATATCTCTTTTTAAATGTAAACAAACATTTATAAACAGTATTTGGAAATATGTATGTACTTCTCTCCAAACAGCTTCCTGCTGTTTATTGTGTAAAGTAATTTTTTGAGGGGTATTCAAGGCGACTTTTGGCGGGGGGGTCTTGATCCATCAAACCACAGTAGTGCAGAAGGATTCCACAGGTTCTCATCCTCTGTCGAAACAAAAGAAGAACCTTTTTTCCAAAGCAACATATATATATATGTTACTTAGCTCCTTCAAAGTCAAAAAATTCAAAGAAAACACAATAATGTACAAATCCAGACTCTCTTTGTATATTCCATCTTTACGTGGCTTTTTTTACTCTATTACTTTTTAATGTTTATTTTATTATTTTTATTCCTTTAATCTGTAACTGTCTGTACTCTGTCTCTTTAAAGACTTTGTTTTATTTTTTAATAAACTATTTACTTCTTTTTAATAACTTTCTATAGTCTTTTCTTTTTATCCCAAGCCTATGTACATTTTTTTAAAAACACATTGTGTCTCATTTAGAGGTCTTTTATGTCTAAATCTGTTCTACTGTGTATCTGTAATCCTTTTCTGTCCTAGAGAGCTTTTAAAATGTTAAGCAGCTTGGTCACAGCAGCTGGTTCTGCCTCTCTCTGCCTTCCAAAATGGTTGAAGTACCATCACCGCCAGCTCTGGGACCTCCAGGTAGGAGCCAAGCTCACCACTTTAACTCCGAGAAGGAGCGTGCAGCACATGAAACCCTTTTTATCTGAGCAATAGCCAATCTTCCATGCAGCACAATGCACAGTCTGGAAATATCTCTGTGTATGGTGGCAGGAATCTGCCATGCTCTCCTTCCTGTGCAGCTTAGTAGACCTGATTCCCCTGCCTGCCCAGGCAGGAAGTGCTGAACCGTGGGCATGATCTCAGCTCCTGACCCTGAGAGGTTATACAAGCACACAGGCCCACAAAAACCATTCAAATGCTCAGCCTCCTGAAAGTGCCAGAGTTCGTGCAAGCTGCCACCATTTGAAACCTGTACTTTTTTTTTTTTCTGCTACCACTGAATCAGGAAGACCTCTCTTAAAGGAGCTGCAACATGCTACAAGCAAAATGCTGGCTACCAAGAAGCCATGCTTAACTCTATTCTTTTGTGTCTAGAAGTCCCTTTTAAGCTCTCTCGGGCTTTAAGTGGATTTAGTTAACCACATTGTCACACTTAATGTTTTTGATACGGGATCTTTCTTTGAACCCGGAACTCATTTATTTAGCTAGCCTGCCTGACCTGCAAGCTACAAAAATCCTTCCTTTTCTGCCTTCACACTGCTGGGGTTAAAGACACATGGATGCTGTTACAGGTTCTTACGTGGATGCTAGGGATCAGACTCAGGTCCTTGTGTTTGTGAAGTCAGGACTCTATTGAGCAAGCTCTTTGCCCAGCCCTGAGTTGTTTTAAGCACCCATAGACTCAAAATTCTTATCCATGGTGGTATCAGCCCATCCATCGCTTGAACCTCAGCTTTCCTCTCATTGCAGGTTGTTGGGTATAGGGAGTGCACACAGACCCTGCAACAGACTAGAAAATAACCATTTAGACCCAGGAGTCTAGAGCCCCTGCTTATTTTTGTGGAGGATGTTTAGAGGCAGGGAGTATTTTCTGTCTTTTTGCACAATAAACATTTTATCAGTGCAAGTATGTACTCCACAGCCTACTTACCTTATGTTTAGCTAAAAGTAAGTGAGATCATTTCTGCTTAGCATGCAAACTATCTTTGTAATTGGAATGCAGTTCTGCCTTTGATCGCTATAATGAAGCTGGCTTGCGTTTCATTTTCCCAGCCTGACTTATCTAGCTTTATTCTCATATCATGAATTTGGACTCAGTACTCCTTTTTTTTTTTTTTTTTTTTTTTTTTTTTTTTTTTTTTTTTTTTTTTTTTTTTTTTTTTTTTTTTGTTTTTTTTTTTGGTTTTTCGGGACAGGGTTTCTCTGTGGCTTTGGAGCCTGTCCTGGAACTAGCTCTGTAGACCAAGCTGGTCTCGAACTCACAGAGATCCGCCTGCCTCTGCCTCCCGAGTGCTGGGATTAAAGGCGTGCACCACCACCACCCGGCTCAGTACTCCTTTTATATTTTGAGGCACTCCCATTTTCCTAAAAATAGTCCTGGGGCCTGCCTCCTGTAGCGCAGCTACAACAAATTGCTTTGTTAGGAAACAGAGGGTGAATTCCGTTTTCATCTCCCTCAGTCAAAATTTTGTTTTCCATTTGATGAGTTTGGTGAAGATAAAGATCTTAGTGCACTCTGGGCTCTGGTGGCACACACCTTTAATCCCAGCACTCGAAAGGCAGAGGAGGCAGTGGATCTTTGTGAGTTTGAGGTCAACCTGATCTACAGAGTGAGTTCTAGGACAGCTCCAAAGATACACAGAAAAACCCTGTCTTGGGCAAAGAGCAGTGGGGAGATCTTAGCGCCTGATTTCCAAGGTCTGACTGTGAGCATATGCATTCTCTTCCTTTAAAAATAGAGTGTTTCTCCAGGATCCAGTCTCAGAGCACACTCCATTTGCTAACTTTATTTCTTTCTCCTTGAGTCGTCCATGGCTTCCTCCTCACTTGCCATAATCATCTGGCCATCTAGTCAACCTCCAATCCTAGACACTTAGCTCAATAAAGTAGTTCAAGGACTACAAGAGGCCAAATCTTGTTAAAATGGTTGTTTTCCTTCAGTTACACTAGAAGCAAAATAAATGCTGTGATGTGGTTTCTTATTGGGTACAGACTTTAGAGTTTACATGGAGAATTCTAAACAAGATCAGCCTCTTAGAGAATTCAAGAAAAGCTGCAGGCACAGCTAGCAAAGGCCACTAGGACCTGTTGTGTTCCCTTACAATCAGAATAACCTGATAGATATTAGAACTGGAGAAAGCAGAACAGAGCCATAAGTGTGGCTGTCTCTGCCCTCATCTCAGCACTCAGGAGGATGGTTGGTGATAGACCGGAAAGTGACGATCAGGTGTCTCCTTTGCAAATGACATTAGTTCACTAACTTCAATGGAGGGCAGTGATGGAAACCAAAGAGACAATTAACCAGCTGTGTTGCCCCAAGCCACATGTGGCCTTTTGACTCTTGAAGTCTGACTCTTGGAGTAAAAGCCAACTGAAGCTTCCCTATCCTCCCATCTTCTCGTTTCTCTCTGTGTACTTTCACTTTCATCTCTTTCATTTTTAACGAAGCAAGCCTCTTTTTACACAGAAAAACATTTCGTCACTGAAAATAGAAATAACAGGCTTTAAATTGGCTCATCTCATATTGGTGTGTGCCGCCAAGCCTGATCATTTGAGTTTGGTGTGCACATATGTACAAGCACAAATACACACTGGAGGCAATCAAAAAACAAAAATGATTAACAACAGTATCCTGTGATATTACCCAACATTTTGTTCATTCAATGATTTACTAAGGGCCAAACAAGGCCAAACTTTGTCCAGTGGAAAAGAGAGGACTAGGGAAAAGGCACGCAAGACAGGGAAGACGGCACTGTCCTGGAGACCTTAGATTAGCAGGGAATGCCAAAGAAGAACCCAGCAGAGATTAGTAGATAAAAAAGCAGATGAATTCAAGCCCATCTTGCATCATGTGGCAAAACCCTGTTTCCCCTATGCACCCCTAAGAAGGAAATGATTTATTTTGGCTCAAAGTTTCACAGTATCTTATAATTAAGGGAGCAAGGGTGAAAATGTGCAGGGCCACAATATTCCCTTTCAGGGCATGACCCCAGTGACCTTATTTCCTACCAGTGGTAGTAGGCCCCATCTCTTAAAGGTTCTACTGACTCCCAGTAGCCACAGGCTGAGGACCGAAATGTCCTCACCCTTGGGTGACAAGTCAGGTCTGAATGACAGCTGTGGTCCTCCGGGTCTTTGTGACGCTGACGTCTGTCCTGAGAACACATAATCACGCTACTCTGCATGGCACTTCACTGCCCCTGACACTTTGATAAGCAGATCATCGTTCGGCTTGTTCAGTCCATCAGGGTTTATAGTGGAAAGAGAGTCTGTAAATGGAATCATTTATCTTATTCTACTCTGAGGCATTTGCAGATTAGCCAGTTTAAACATCTCTGGTGAGGGGATCTTTTTCTCTCTACTCTTTAGGAAATGAGCCTCAGCTGTGTCTTAGAGCTGTAGACCACGTTATTCAGCTTCATGCCTCACCCTCGGGAGGTAGAGCTAGGGATCTTTCTTGATTGTCCTCAAGGTTCTCCCAGAGATGAGAAGCCCTGCCCGAGAGACTAGACTGAATATGGCTACCAACTTCCTGTAGGCTAGTGCCAATGTGTTTTTTTTAATCTTTTGTTATGTTAGCATCTGCCTTTTCAATTTCCATGTCTCTAAAGGCCAGACCTTAAAACATCCCATCCCATCTTCTTATCTCAGTTTAATTTATGACTTGTTCACACACCTCAGGTCCAAAACCGGAGCTTGCACATGGTCCAGCTTTTGTCTGTGTGTGATATCCATCCCAGCTGCTTGTGTTTGGGACAGCTCTCCCAATATAGCTCTAGGGCCTCTGAAAGTGGAAGAAGTCTTTCTGTGGCCCCAGTCCTGAGGCTTCCCTTCAGCTCTGCCTGCTCCCTCCACTGCTGAGTTTATGTCAGCTGGCTGTAATGTCAGCTGATTTTCATTAGAGGGCCTGTGAGGATATGTAGCCTAAAATGTGTCAAGACAGAGTGTCCCCAAGTTACATGTGAGAGCCATTCTCCGTACTTTACTGTCCAGTCTGGTTTCACAATTGACTCATTGATCCTGGAAAACAGTCACTAACTGTGCGAATACCACAAATCAGTGCAATATTAACTTTGCATATGTGTCTTTGCAACAAACATCCATGTGTAGCAGCATGTGAGGAAACACACATAGTCCTTTCATCGGTGTATATATACATATGTTCTTATGCATGTGCGTGTATGTGTATCATTGCACATGTATGTTATCATTACAAATACAGTCTGCCTGAAAGACAGCTGGCCTCTCTTCAGGAGGCCAGTTTTATCCTGAAATTGTTTTGTCACTAGGGTGAAGAAGATGAGATTCAAGCTAAATGGATGGCATTCCCATTGAAGTTGTGGGATGCCCCCACATCTTCTACCAAATAAAAAAAATAATAATTCAGTGTTAGCCAATGTTATTTTTCTTAATTTTACTAGTTCATGATTTTAAAGCAAAATCCGTAGAGATTTGACTTGGGGCTCCAGCACCCATGGGGGTTTCTTGAGGATTTCTTGAGTTGGTTCCTGCCACTCCGTAGCTCACAGTGTCAGCCCTTCAGCAGCCTCCCGGGGCCTCAGCTCATCAAGATGGTTTTTGTCATCCTTTGATTTCCATTCATTTTCTGAATGCCCAATTTCCCCCAAATTCCACATTAAAAAAGAACATCCGAGGCTGAGTGTGTAACTCAGTGATCTAGTGTGTGCTTTGCACGCTCAGCCCTAAATGTGGTCCTCAGCAACTTTTAAAAACATGTTTGTTTACCAGTGAAGTTAACATTTCCCCATGGCAGGCTTCTCACGACCCTCCTTGAGAATTCACAACATACCAAAGAGTACTATGCAAACCAAAATGCAAAGCCCTGGGATTAAAGGCATGGGCCACCACCACCCGACTCAACCAACCTCTTCTTTGTCTCCATGGTCCTGGGGCACATCATTTTGTCTGTCTAATTGCCACTATTACTCCTTTTTTTCTTCTTTTTCTTCCTAGGCAAGCCACTTTTCCAGAATATTCCAAATCACCATTTCACAGTTCTCCTTTAAGTGGCAGACAAGGTCTCTAATATAAGCAAAATATTGCTTGTTTGGTTTGGGGTCTCCTGTAACCCAGGCTGACTTGAAATTCACTACATAGCTGATGCAAGACTTGAAACCCTCATCTTCCCTCTGTTGCCTCCCAGTGCAGGGATCGCAGGTGTGGGCTGCCATGATTGACTTGGACAAAGTTTTGTATACCTCCTTGACCAGAAATCCTTGTTCTCTTTAGCCATAGTACGCAGAAACATTGATTGAGAGTGAATATTCCCTGAGCCTCCATCCAAAGCAGCAGGGCGACATCCTGGTCAGGTCATCAGATGCTGCACTCTCTGTGCACTTCTTTGGCACTTTTCTCAAAAATATCTTGTGATTTCCCTGGAATAGAGAATAGTTTATTCTGAACATGGAACACTGCCAAGGTTTTTTTTTTCTTTTTTAATGAGGTTCTTAGCAATGAGTCTATTTCTTATTTAACTACCTTCTGACCCACTTCATAAGATTATCCCCAGAAGCAGAGCTTAACACAGAATGTGGTTCTTACTTCATGAAGTTGAAAAACGAATGGGATAAAATCTTAAAAGTAAAACATTTTTCATTCTGAGATGAGGCAGCTGGCTTTGATTCAAGCTCCTCTTTATGACTGTCCAAATCAGAGTAGGAAGGAGGGTGAACTTAATATTTTTCTAAGAAAAAAATATCTGACAAGCTCTTGAATATTTCTCAGTTATAGGTTTAATTATAAAGTTAATTCATACTTGATTTATTGGGTAATTACTGAATAATTAAAAACTCGAGGTTCATATGTTCCCTTGTTCTTAATGATAATAGCTAAATATGAAGATAACCATAGCTGAAGAAGTATTTCAAAATTATCTTGTCCCAGGATTGTACTACCCCAATGTGATTGTCACCTTGCAAGCCCTACGGTGTCTTGGCACTAACACTAGCTTCATTGGTTTAGCCATGTCCCCTCCACTACAAAAACAATGAATCATGTTCTCTATAAAGGTAGTGCATGTCTTTTGCAAAGTAATTCAATGTATTTGTTCTTTCTGAGACAGATAGAGAGAAGACAGTGGAAATGAGAGAAGCAGGCTCTTGTTTAACCAGAATATAGGGAATGACAGCTCCTTACAATGAACACTGGCAATCTTGAAAGCTGAAATGAGAAGAAAGTGACTTAGTTTTCTAGTTTTTTTCACATGTTAGTGAGTGTGTTAAAAATAAAGCCCGAGCAGCCATGTGTGAAAGATAAGACATATGTTTATGTGCAGGGTTTACACATCACCAATAAAGAAAATTCTGTAGAAATTAGGTGAGTGATGAGGAGAGACACTGCTCTGAAAACCTGGAAACAAGTGCGATTTGGGAGAGCATGAAGTTTGGCAAACCCTGCACATCCAGTAGTGTGCACTCTGCGGATAATGGACGCACCATAGCAAGAGAGAGTACCGACATGGATTAGCCAAGTGTCAGCATTGGGAAGGGCAATAGAGACATATACTGCGTGAAAAACTTTATTTTAGATTTTTAAAAAAATGGAAAATGAACGGGCACACACAAGGGTCCTCAATAAGATCGCCAGCACCGGGAATGGTTATGTAATTTCTGGAATCAACGGGTAACAAATGGTGGACACAAGCACAAGGCCCCGAAGTTCCAGGTTAGGCTTCTAACCAGTGCTTCTCAGGGTGTGGCCCTTGGGCAGCCATAGCAATGGGTCCTGGAAAGTGGTTAGGAAACAATCAGAAACTGCTGTGGGTGCAGCAGGATCTCCTTTACTGTGTAAGTCACGCTTGACCATTGAAGTACAGCAGCTGCTCTACCTTGAAATGCTGGAGAATTTGTCTTCACTCCCTTCTGTGGATGGCGCTTGGTTGCATGAGAACACAGTCCATTACCTATAGTTCTAACAATCAAAAGAAAGGCTGGCAGGATAGTTCAGTGGATAGGAGAAAGGCTCTTGCTGCCAAGCCTTAGAAGTGGAGTTAGATTCCCCAGTACCCACATGGGAGGAGAGAAGTGATTCTTTCTACTTTTCCTCAAACCATACTGCTCATGTCCCTCAGATACACACACACACATGCTACATAAATACATACATACATTCACACACATACATACACATGCACACACATACTTACATACATACACACATACTAAGCATACACAATAAAAATTAATTTATGATGGCACAAATTTAAAACAGCAATTGGCTACTTACTTGGGATTTTATTTATCTTGCAAAGTGTGAATGATTTCATTACCTAACACAGACATGGATGTGTCTCACCCTAAGGTGCTGCCTTAGAGTCCACTGAGGAATTTTGTTTGCAGCGTAGGCATGGTAAAGACGTTTGGCCCTAAAGTTTCACATAAAGAACTACTCATTGACTCAGTAATAAATTATTTTGAGGTTGTGTTTCTGAAATAACTGATAGAATTTTAATAGGGAATCAGGGAGGGGATGATGCATACACAGGGGGCAGCTCCTATAACCAAGCCTGGAGGAAAGATGCTGCCAAACATTCTCCATAGCCTCCTCCTCCTAATGCACCTGTACCCTTAGGTGAGATTCTGTTTGCTAAATGTGGTCCTGCCTTCTTGTTTTCTCTTGATTCTCATCAGGCTTTTAGTGTCCCTAATTCTTGCCTCATGCTATAACCTTATCTAATTCCCTTGCCTCTCTTCACCCACAATTCTCTAAAGTCTAAAGTAACAAATTTGGAAGAGGATACCTGATTGTTCGGTGGTGGTTATGGCTGGGTAGGCAAGAATAGGGACCATTTTCTTTTTGTTTCTTTCTCTTTTGCCTGATCAAGATACTGTTATTTCCCTATAGTGTAAAGATAAAGGAATGCCTTTAAAAGCGACTGAACAGTTTAAAATGACACATTGGATGAGCTGCTCCCAGTAGGAACGGCTTGAAAAGCTTAAGCTGTTTAGCTGGGACTAGCGTCTGAGGCCAGCCTGGCCTACACAGTTAAGACCCTGTCTTAAAAAGTTTAAAAAAGGAATTAATGTCTTCTTTTCATTTAACAATGAAACCTAGAGACCTACCATCAGTATTTATGTGTTTTCATTATATGTAGTAACTACAATATATAAATACAATATACATATATGTTATATACATGCATCTTATCTAGCTATAACTAATGAGTTTAACTAATCTTATGAATTTAGAAATGAATAATATTTGCATTATTATTTATAATTCTTGACATTTTTCTATTACACAGAAAGGATGTCACAGAGGTCTGCTGTACCCTCATGACAGGACAGCTGGGTAAAACTGCAGTTGAAGTGGGAGACCGACTCTTGTCCGGAGTCAGGCTCCTGTGACTGCAAGCTCAGAGTCAATATCTTCTACACAGATTCTAATTTTGCCTTATGAATCTTTAAATTTCCAAGATTAGAGAATTATAAGATTGAAATTTTTCATAGTCTTGTTGTAATGAGAGCAAATATAAATTAGAAGGTGATTGGAAGTGAATCAGGAGTCAAAATTTATAGCTTCTAGGATGCTACTTAAATTAAAAATTTAATTATAATGTGAATATGAATGAAAGGTTTATTGCTCATTATTTAAAATATTTACATATTTATAAGAAACTTCATCGAAGGTACTTGGATGTTAATTTTTCCTATGTCTATGCTAACATAATAACTCCATCATATTGTGTAATAGAGTTCATAAGTTTTAAAATGTCTTAAAATCCATAGAGACATTAAGGAGAGAAATTATACCCCTGAGAACATTGAATAGTCTTTTGAAAGATTGATAACAGCTGTTGTTGCTGGAATTTGCTAATTAATATACTACTTCCAGCATTAAAAATTTATCAATATATTAATGGAGTATAGATAATATTTGATAGTGGTAATATGTTTTATCATATAACAGAAGGGAAACAAAAGGAAAGGATCTTGCAGAGATCCTTCTTTGCTCATCCCCACCCCATTGCCCATGCTTAGCCCCCACTGGGCTGCCTTTACATGCTACCCAACATAGTAATGTACATACAAACAACACAGAGGACATCAAGGGTGAAATAGTAAATAAGGGAGACTTTGGCACCGTACAGAATGCTCTCGGAAACCCGGTTCTGTGATTATGACTTTGGTCTGCATCCATTGCACTATTGCCCAAGCCCCATTGTTTTCACCTCAGTAGCTGAGATCTCAACTCACTGTGATCCAGTGGTCCCACTTCCGTGTGCATAGCCTGAGGAGGTGAAACTAGTGGTGAAGAGACATACTCCGAGTCATTCATTTTTTAGTTGCTTTAACCCAATGCACAGCGCCATGACATGGAAACAACCTGTAAGCATCTATCAGTTGATGAACAGATAACCAACATGTGGTACCTATGCACTGGGGCATACTATATAGCCACAGAAAGAAGAAAATCTTGTCACTTGCAACATCTTAGGTGTTTTTGGGATTATTTCACTATATGAAGTAAGAGAAGCTCCTCCTCAAACTGGATGGTGGCGGCACACGCCTTGAATCCCAGCACTTAGGAGGCAGAGACAGGCGGATCTCTGTGAGTTTGAGGCCAGCCTGGTCTACAAGAGCTAGTTCCAGGACGGGCTCCAAAGCTACAGAGAAACCCTGTCTGGGAAAAGAGAGAGAGAGAGACCTCATGATCTCACTTATGTGGAGTCTAAAGGAACTGAAGTTGATGTCATAGCAGTTGAGAACAGAGCAGTGGTTACCAGAGACCCAGGGAGGGCAGGAGAACAGAGAGTGGGGAAGACTGACCAATGGCAACGAAGCTTCAGTTCAGCAAGAGGAAGTTCTCATGTGCTCTTACATGGCAGGATCTCTACCTGTAGCAGTGTTTCAACCTAGAAGACAGGAGTCAGAATGTATTCACCACAGAGAAATGCTGATTGCCCGAGGAGAGAGTTAACCTGATTTAAGCATTACACAGTCTATGCCTGCATGAAAACAGCACCTGGTACTCTGTTAATATGTACAACATTCCTGTTTTCATCTGCCCATCAGATAAAGAGAAAAAGATGACAATAGAATTGCTAATCCTTGCATCACACACAAGTGATGTGATTGTGTGCCTGACGTGTGTTCATTCTCAGTCACTGACAGCTCCTATCACCATGGTCACCATCACCCTCATCAGCATTATCAGCAATATCATCATCATTGTTGTTGCTGTCGTTATCTTATCTAAAATTAAATGGCTATAATGGCATCTATGGTCATTTCCCCAATGTTTCTAACATTCATGATATTGCTCATTTTCTGAAGCATCATCTGTTTACAGACATACACACACCAAGCTTGTGAGGCGCTTTGTGTGCTACAAGCTGCGGAAATAGTTAAAACAGAGAAGGAGCCAACTTAATATTCTTCACCGAGACCAGACACTCCGCCGGTACCTGGAGGCCTCCTTTTTGGTAACATTTAAATCTCTCACCAGAGACAAAGAAGCCATCTAACAAAGCTCTGCCCTATAAACCAATAATGAGACAAGAGCAAATAGCGGTTCTGGCCAAGACACACACGTCTTAGCGCCTCTGATCCATCCTCTGGGAAACTTACTGTGATTTCTCGATCAAAAAGTTAATGGAAAATGCCACCTCCCGACAAGGGAGTTGGTGTGTGGATGCCACCTTAAGGGTTTCATGGGAGGAATTAAGTCTTACCCGGGTTTCCTGCTTGCATCCTGTACTTTAAAAGATGTTTGTGTACAAGTGTATGCATTGTGTCTGTTAAAAAATAAATCATAGCAGCTCTGCAGTCCCAGCCCTCAGGAAGGTAAGGCAAGAGACATGAGAGTTCAGGGCCAGTCAGGGCTATAAAATGAGACCCTGCCTGAAAAACTAAAAAGAAACAAGCTTATATTATCATTTATGTATTATTTTTGGTGATAAGAGTTTTCCGTTTGTTCCCTGGTGGAGTTGGCTTGTATAGGGGAAAAGCATGAATTCTGCTGGGTGTAGTGGCAGCAGTTTGTAGTCCCCAGTACTTGGGAGGTAATAGCAGGAGGATCATTGAGCCCAGGAATTCAAGGCCAGCTTGAGCATATATTGAGACTCCATCCCCAAGCAAAATTATAAATCTAAATGTCCTGTTGCCTCCCCTTTATCTTAGAGGTAGATCGCTATACATTATATTTTAAAGGCAGCACTGGCTAGAAGACACCTTTGTTTTCTGTTGACCTTTGATTCCTTGCCAGAAGGCGCTACATGGCTAGGTGCAGCCACAGACTGCATCACCGACCGTTCCCTTGTCATAGCTTACTGAGCAGGCTGGAGCACAGGAGGTAACTCTCAGGATCACCTTACCTGCCTGTCAAGGGCTGCGTTTATGTCACAGCTGTGAATCTCAGCTCCTAAACCTCCATGCTCTGGGAATTCCAATCATCTTAAAAATCAGATTTAAACACACCTACGTGCCAGGACTCTAGGAATTTAGGCTCAGCACTGCTTGCCCAAGGCTCTACAAAATCCTAGAGATTTTTCAGTTAGAGTCCTTGGGCTATTTCCTTGGGGCTCATACTCACTAGAACCTGTCTACATAGCCCTGTGTCCTTTCAATCCTGGGATCCACAAAGTTGGGGCACTGAGCCTGGAGCCCCATCTCAATTCTTGCTGGCCTGGGGGAGTTTCCTCTCTCCTGGGCTGTCCCGGGTGCTGGTGCTGGTGCTGAGTCTTGCGGACAATAGAGCTCTCCCTGTTTTGGGCACTGTATCTCCTTCCTCTCTACACCTCTGCTTCTGGGGGCATTCCTCGGTCCCCTTCCCCTCAGGAGCATTCAGTGACATCTCCCATAGCTTAGGATTCTGGACAACAAAGTATAAAAGAAGTGCTGTGGCTGTGGGGAGCCTTTGTTTGAGGCCCTTGAAGAAACCTCTTCTGGGGTCTTGTTTTCTTCAAGATGAGTCCAGGAAGAAAACAAGGATCTCACTGAACTATCCTACAAGCTTTGAAAGATCAGACCACAAAGAGTTGGTGGGTTCCTGAATGTGTGTGCGGAGAGTTCTTCAGTTGCAGAAAACGTCTGCTATTAATGGCCCACCCCAAGTTAGAGATCTTGGGCATGCAGCCACAAGGAGTGGGTTTGCTTTATCCTGAAGACCATCTGTAGCATTTGAGTCTAGCTAACCTATGCATGCAAAGCTTCCTGCATATATAGAGGTTTTTTTTTTTTTGACCCTGAAGAATAAAGTAGAGAAATTGTCTTTATTATTAAAAAACAAAAATACCCTGTTTGTAACTATGGTGATGTAGGCCTGTAGTCCCAGCTTTCTGGAGAGAATCCCAGAAAAGGTGGGAAGGACAGAAGTTCAAGGTCACCTTCAGTAACAGCTACTTAACAAGGCAACCTGGTCTAGAGACTGAATCTCAAGGAGAAAAAAAAAAATCTCTTTCTCATTAAAACATTTAATAAGTCAGTGTAATACAACAAGCCATTTGAATTTATTTTTTAATTGATTTGTTTTAAAAAAATCAGATAATGTTAGGTTCCGTTCAAGTTTATATTTACTTGCTAAGATTCTGCATACAAAGTTGATAGGAACTCATTTAGTACATCATCCCGGTTAGCCATTGTTGTTGATGTGACACAGCCTAGAGTCACCTGAGAAGAGAATCCTCACACGACAAACTGCCTGGATCCATCTGGACTGTGGGCATGTCTGTGAGGGGCTATCTGGATTGTGAATTTGTGGAGGAGGACCTATCCTGCTGTGGGTAACACCAGTTCTCTAAACAGGAGCTTGCGAATGAGCAAGAGAACGAGCCAAACATTCCTTTTCTCTGTGGTTCCTGCCTCAAGAACTGCCCTGGCTTCCTTTCATCATGAACGGCACATAGAAGCGTAAACAAAATAAACTCTTCCCTCTACAAGTTGTTTTTGTCAAAGTATTTTATCACAGGACTGGAAAGGGAATTGAAACGTGTATGTGGGCTTATGTGCTCCCATTCTTGGGGACACAAAAGGGAATCAACCTAGAGAATTTATTTGATCATCCAATGCAGTTCAGTCATTCCAGAGTCATTCCATCCCCTCTCACTCATCACCTGTGAAGAAGCTTCAGCCACATTTGCGCTGCAAAAAGACTCGTTTGGAAGGACTATTTCAAACCTCTGTGGCTGGCACATGTTTGGAGATGCTGGTCGCGCGTGCTGAATGTGTAATACAGCCACTAAAATCATCTCTATGCTGAGCAAAGACAGTCTCCAAGGGCGAGGCTATTGAGGGGCTCATGGGGTACCTCATGACTTCCGAGTTTCTGACTCCAACTGGGCCACTGGTTTCACACTTTTCAAAATCCTCCTTTTCCATCTACAGGTAGTGCCAGCAGCATGCGACTCTATTGACTGAGAAATATGCCATTTTCCTCAGATTGCTTTCCTGATCCTAGTTTTCTCAAGGCTTTGAGGAGTCTTCTCAAGGCACAGAGAATGTATCTAAGCAAGGGGTTGGACTCCGTGGAGGTCTACAGTCACCTACTCCTGTATCCAGTATCAATGAGGCACAAATCAGGGCAACACAACTCTTGGTGCGGGGCAAAGAAGAATTTGCCAAATAATATGACTTACTAAGGTGGCTTTGAATTCTGGGAGCTGCTAGGATTCAGCATCTGGGACAAGCGGGAGAAAGTGGAAAAAGATGTAGGGTACTTGGCGAAAGACTAGCCTACCACCGTCCAGTGATGACAGAGAAAAGCTTAATTGCTTCCTGGCTGTTGAGTAAGAGTTGGTATCAGGGCTGGCAAGTTGCTCCCTGGTAGCAAACACAAGGCACAAGTCCTGGGTTCCATCCCTACCACGGGAAGACCAACAAGAACCAATAAGAAAGTGTTAAGAAACCCTTGTCAGCCCCTCTGCCTGATTCCCAGCCCTTACTTCATAAGCAGACAGTAGTGATAACTGACCCTCAATAAACTAAAAAGTCCCCAAAGCTTAATTTAAACCAGAGACAACTTGAATACGAAAGTTGTCTGTTTAGAACTCATTTTAAAATAAGTAAGTCCAGCTAGAAATCAAATTTATAGATGCCCCAACATAGAGATTAGGGGTCCTTACCTTTAAACTGTTCCACATCTTCCTCTTTGTCTCTCTCTCCAGAACTCAAGCTCCTAACATTTCATCCTAGTCCTAGCCGTGACTGTTTCGCCCCACCCTCTCCTCCTCTTTCTCTTCCTCTCCCACTAGGAATTGAAGCTGGTGCCTCATGTGTGTTAAACATGGATTGTACCACTGGGCTACATCCCTGCCCTGTAGTACCTTCTAACTGGCCTCTTGCTAAGCTTCTTGCCCTCCCCACTTTTCTGTTAATTTTCATTTCCTCTTGCTCCAGTATGTGGAGATACTAAACCAAGAAAAATAAAATATGCCTTCCTGTCCTGGTAGATTTCCAGGTTGCTGTGGATTGTCAGGGTGGACTAGGTGGAACAGGGGGGTCTCAGGGATGAAGCCACTCATTCACATCTTCCTTCCTTCCCTTCATCTCCATACAAGGTCAGCAGTTTAGTCCAAGCCATGGCTCCATGAAAGCAGGAGCCTCGGCATCAGTCTGCCATACTCACCCCTCCATGAACTCCACCTAGAGCAAACACCTTGGGTGCCATCAAATAAATATACAGAACCTCAGGCTCTGCTGAGGGAAGCCTGGATCTGTCACATTCTCAATAGCCAGATGACGTGTGGCCGTGGTGTCCATTCCGTCTTCATCTAAGGGAAGTTCCAGTGCCCTCAGAAGTGTTGTGATGGTTATTCCTGGTTGCCAAGGGAACTATATCTGGAATTAACTAAAACCCAAATGGCTGGAGAGGCAGCTCTCTGTCCCTCTCTCCCATCTCCTCTCCTCTTCCTCCTCTTCCTTCTTTTTCTTCTTCCTCTCTCTCTCTCTCTCTCTCTCTCTCTCTCTCTCTCTCTCTTTCTCTCTCTCTCTCTCTCTCTATCCTCACCTTCTACCCTCCCAATATCATCTAAATAAAACTCTCCATACTAAGAAATATGGCTGGACACACGTGTGAGGTTTTTTTTTTCTTAAATCATTTGAAATGGGAAAACCCATTTCTAATCTGGATCTTTGAGGTGGGAAGATCCACCTTTTATCTGGACCACACCTTCTGCTGGCAGCCTGTATAAAGAACATGGAAAGAAGCTAGCTCTCTTTTTGCTTACTCTTGCTCTTGTTAGCAAGTCCATATCTTCTCTGCCATTAGAGCCTACTCATCAGAATTCTGGCTTATTCTGGTTTATATGATTCTAGTTTATATAGAGAGAAAGAGAAGATAAATAGATAGATGGATAGATAGATGATAATCAGACTGATAGATAGATAGAGAGAGAGAGCCCTGACTAACACAAGTACTTTCCACCTCTAATCTGCAGAGAATACTGGCTACAATTACAGTGCTTGGCAGGCATAGGGCCACTCCCTAAAGTAACAGCAGCACCCACCCTCATAGTTGCTCTTCACTTAAAACAATCCTAGGTGTTATCTGTCCAACTCACCAGTTGTGCAGGAAGGATCTGCAGTCACCAACTGGAGCTCAATGCAAGCTCTCTGCAGCTGCTCTCTTTGAACGTCAATTTAAGCCAGGACACGTAACCAACCTGACACTCAGGAGGCTGAGGCAGGATGACCATGAATTGGAGGCTAGGCTGGGTTACTTAGTGAGATGCTATTTTTAAAAAAAATAAACATTGTTTTGGCTATCCTGGGTTTTTTGTTAAAAACACAAAGGAAACAAGAAAACAAACAAGCAAAGACTCTCCATGGCTAACAGAGAAAAAAGACGTGGCAAGTTAGTATACCAATGAAATTAAAAAAAAAAAAAACAGGACAAAGGATGTTGTTGGAACAAGGAAAGTTGGGTATTAGACAACTAGGCCATATTAATGTCTTATCTTGTATTTTTGGTTATTTAGAAAACTTGACTTTCAGAACAGGCATGGAAGCCTATAACTATTACCCCGATTCTGGAGATGGTTGAGTCAAGAGGATGGAAAGTTCAAATCTAGCTTGGTCATCACAATGAGTTCTCCTCTCAAGAAGATGCCAAAGCTCAAACTCACACATAGAACACCTGTTAAAGCTAACAACTGCTTTGTACAGGTACTGGGGTGCAAACCTGGACCAATGGAGCATGTTCCTTGCTTGATACACACACACACACAAGATTGTACAGTCTTAGTTCCTAGTTTTAAAATGTTACTGATCACACTAAGTTTGGAGAATAAATACGTACTATCACTAAGTGAAATCCATTTTAAATGTATTTCCAAGGTAATAGAAGGTAAATAGTCTTTCTTACATCTGTTACTTCTAGCTCCCTTGGCTCCCACAGTTCACATCATCCATAGTTTATTTTAAGACACCATGAAAAGAGACATAAGATTCCACTCATCCTTTCTTCCCTGTTCTTTGGTGTCAGAAGGTGCTGTGGCCTTGGGCTGAATTCTCCTAGAGATGGAGCAGCTATGGCCGGGATTTGCCCACAGGTGCATTTTAATGAGCTCTGCCTACTTCTCTCTCTCCTTTGGGGAATCTAGCTGGGTGGTAATGGCATGCAAATGAGTTCTGAGTGTAGACTAATTAGCAAGGGTCCCTGGAGAGTAGCCAGCTGTTGGTTGTAAAAGGAAATAAAATAATAGGTCACGGCAATAAGTCAAATCACTTCAAAGCTGATTTCCAAGCACCTTTCCTCGCTGGGAATCTTAAGCAAATGCAGAGGAAACAATAAAGACCTTCAGGTACAGAACCAAAGAATTCTGATCACTATTTGGGGGTTCATCCCCTGGAATTCATTACTTAATCAAAGCTTGATCCCTCCACTTTGAGTGCCTTCTCCACTTATACTTTTACTCCAAACTGATGATTTGATAGTCATTAAAAGTAACAATAATGTTGGTTTTTCTGGATTTCTGGGAAATCTTGACTGTTCCTCTCTTCATTTCTCTCCAGAACTTTCTTCCTGTCTTTCTCTTGTCTCACTTTCTCTACTGACCAAAGCAATTAGGCATTACCATATTTAGCTTTGACCCAATCCTCCTGAAAATCTCTCCCATTGCTCAGACATTAAGAAAATTAAAGCTGTGTGAAATAAAGAAAAGGGGATCAGAGGTCATCAGTGATCAATGACCAAAAGGTTCATCTATCTAAGGGGAGCTTCTTAACCCTTGCCATGCCTGGAACCCAGCGATAAGTCTGTCAAGTCTGTAGATCGTTGCCGTCAGATTCATAAATTAAACACAAATTATTGTGAGTAAATCCAATAAGACTGAGATAAGGTTGTTAAGATATGTTTCAGAAATGACCTTCTGATGTGGAAATGTGGTCTTGCAATACATACTCCTGAAATGACAAGCTGGGATTGTTCCCACAGTTCCAAAGCAGTGATGTCAACTTAGGAGCTCTTGACAGTATCTGTCACTGTGTTAAGTTTTTGCTTTTAAACTTTTTTCTCTTTTTTTCCTTATTTTTGAAGATAGTAGTCTCAGTATACAGCACAAGATGACTTTGACCCCCCCCCCCATCATCCCCTGCCCCGTAAGTACTAGGTTGTAGGCATGCGCCACCATGCTCAACCCATTTTAAAATTTAAAACATCTTTATTCATGTATACGACATATACAGTCCGCCACCAAAATCTTTTCTTTCGATATGTCTGTAGCTGAGAAGAATCACGTATCTCTTTTCACTGGGTGTATTGCCGTGATGCAAGTTCCCGGATGTAGATGGACATAGATAAACATTTTCAAACATGTGAAGAATTTTGAGTGGTTACAATTGCGGATGGGCACAAAGTTATTCTGTGCACATCAAAGTGTGTAACAGGACATGAGCACGTTGATTTCTGGTAATCAAATGACTTCCTGTGAATTTTAACTCAGTCCTAAATCTTCACCCACATCCCAGTCTTCCAGCCAGGAGGATACTCTCTTTGCTAACAGCTTTCTCCTGGCTTTATCATGTTTCCTGGTTGCTGCTATTTTTTTTAGTTACTCAGTTGACTCCAGGTTCTTCTTTAGATCCTCTATTGTAATCCTTTAGTTAATTACTTAAATGACTGATTTATTTGGTCCATTATAAAATCTCCAGAAACTGACTGAAAGACAACTTTCCATGATTGTGTCTGTGGACAAGACACAATCTTTTCTTTTCTTTTGGTAGTGTATATTAATTCTAAAAATTGTTGGGCTTCATTATGACATTTTTTGCATGTCATAACCTTTGATCTTACTTACCTAATATGAGTTGCTGTGTCTCAGTGACAATCCCACTAGTAATTATCCTCCCCACCTCTTCTTCCTCCTCCATCTCTCCTTCCTCCCCCACCTCTTCTTCCTCTCCACCTCTTCTTCCTCCTCCACCTCTCCTTCCTCCCCACCTCTTCTTCCTCCCCACCTCCTTTTCCTCCCCCCCTCTTCTTTCCCCCTTCCACTACTTTTTAAGGATCCTTGCATGTGTCATCTTTGATACTTGTGCAGGAGATAATTCAAGGTATGACAAAGGAATGGCCATCTGCATCACATGCTTGACTTGTTCTTCAGAGCCTGCCATCCTTAAAGGCCCTTATTGGCTAAAGCCCTGAGACATGGTACACTGTAGGTATGGTGCCAGGACAGTCTAACAAATAGGGGTGCATCTTTACTTCCTGGAACACAGCACCCTCATGCTAGAGATGGTATCACAAATCATTAATGTTGTTCAGACGTAAATTATCTATAGGTGAGTTAAAAATTGACATTTTTAGAGAATTAAATTTTAACATTTCAGTCATAAATGATCTCTCCCTCAGGTCAGGACTAGTACCAGCTTCTTTTTGTTGTTGTTTGTTTTGTTATTGTTTGTTTTTTCCTAAATGGGAGATACAAATGTGACCCTGTTTTCACATCTGAATGCTACAGGTTCAATATCTGTATTACCCTGAGAGTAATGTGAGGTTGCCATGTTGTCAGGACAAACTGCCTTTGGGAAGTTCATGGGACATAGTGGTCTAATCTAGAATTTACTGGTCTATTGTTCTTGAATTTACAGTATCTGTTTTCTCCCCATTGACCATGACAAATAAGGCTCCATATTAATATTGTTGTTATATTATTATTATTATTATTATTATTATTATTATTATTGCTTTTTGAGACAGATTTTCTCTGTTGTTTTGGTGCATGCCCTGGACTAGCTCTTGTAGACCAGAGTGGCTTCAAACTCACAGAGATCTGCCTGCCTCTGTCTCCCAAGTGCTGGGATTAAAGGCATGCACCAACACCACCCAGCTAAGGCTCCATATTATTAAAGGTACAGATTTAGCAACTTCCCAGGAGTCTCAATGTGAGCAGCCCTGATATTGAGAAGGCTGAGGACTTTTCACATGGAAACATTGGAGAAAATACAGTAGACAGTCACCTCAGAAAGCTGTGCTTTCTTGTGAAATGCGATGGGCCACTCATCATACATATTCCTTATTCTTGCACTGTGAAGCATAATGTGCATGACATCATGGTCTCAAAAAAATGAAAATTATTTTTAAATTATTTAATGTTTATACATGCATATAGTGTGTTTGTATCCAGGTCACCACCCCCAATTCCTTTTTCTTTCCTTTCCAAATCCTCCCCTGTCCCCCACCCACATTTTCCTTTCAACTTCAACTTCTCTCTCTCTTCCTTCAACATCATCTTCTCCCCTCCCATCTAATTTGGAACCCACCAAGTCTATTTAGAGTTTTCTGCATGCTCACAGTTGCGGAATCAGTTACTAGAGCGTGGGGAATAGTGTCTCAAGACCTGCATCCCTAAAGAAAAGTGACCTTGTTCTCTCATTGGCCATCAACTTCCTATGGCTCTCTCAGCTAGTGGTGAACTCCAGAGACCTCCCTCATCCTGCTGGGGTTTTGACTGGTCTGATCTGGTGTGGGTCTTGTGAGCGTAGTCCCAGTCTTTGTGAGTGCCTGTGTATAACTGCACTGCCATAGCCAGCAACGATGTTTTCCTGCAGAAATCCACTCCCTCTGCTTCTTCCAATCTCTCTGCCCTTCTTTTGTGGGAAATAGGGGAAAAAACAGATATAAAAAATGAATAACTAAAATAAAAATTTAGACAGGCTCTTGATATACAGCTCTCTCTGCCCTTGAACTCATAGGTCCAATTGATTCTGCTTCCCAGTGCAGGGATTTAAAGTTATGAAAATTCTTAATACTGTCCAAATAAAAGATTCTGCTAAAATTTCTCTGATTTGTTCCCTGTGTTCATACATGAAGGGAATGCTAAATTTTAATCAAAGATTAAGGAAAATAAAAAATGTCAAAATCCAAGTTCATAGATTAGCCATGAATTCTATCTGAAGATTCAAAGAGAAAAACGCCGTGGTTTCCACAGGAGATGAAATATCCTGACTCATTTATATGCCCAGTAGAGGCCACCGGGCACCGTAGAAAGAGTGGCTTGGCATGGGGCAGTCTACAGTGGTACCATCACTCTATCACCTTCATTCGCATCTTCAGTTTGATGGGGGAGGCTTTAGCGTTTGCTGGGAGGTTTTGAGATGTGTGCACTGTTTGTCAGGGAGCTGAAACTGCTTATGCTCTAGAGTCATTTATTCCCGCTGTGTCCAGCTTCCACTAACAGATAACCGGGCTTCACATGCGGTTGGAATTAAATATCTACCCTTAGCCACTGTCTACTGCCTCTGTGCGTTTGGGAGTAGATAACATTTAACCCTCTCTCCCCTACACTTCCCAAACACTCATTTCTCCTGGGCCCCGGCTTGGCTTCCTTCCTCAGTGGTCCCCTCTGAATCGTCTCCTCTGTTTTACGTCCCACCAACCAGAAAAACAGGCATTTCTTTTACATCAGACTTTAGGGAGATTTTCTCTTCATCTTTTCTACCTCACAACCATGTCAAGTCCCATTTTACCTCCTTTTCAAGTTCCTTGTTGTCTTTAACTGACTTAATCCCCATCTTTACAGTTCAGATTTTAGTGAAAGAAGTACACGGATTCTTTGGGCACCTTATGTGCAGTATGTACTGGGGGTGCAAGCCTAGACCATGTTAAAGCCTGGAGGGTGTTCCTTGCTTCATACACACACACACACACACACACACACACACACACACACACACACACAAATCATCATCATCCAGGAACACAGCCTTGGACATGGGATTGTTTTTAGAGTGATGTGCAGGATGGCGGGGGAAGAACCATTCACCATGAGGACTGAAGAAAAGGAAAAGTCACCCATGTTGTGGAAATAAGAAAGCCTAAAGAGAAATGATGTTTAAATGGGAAATTAGAAGGTTTATTACGGTCATTCAATGGCCGGTATAGGAATTGGGACGTGGAAGGTGCACTTGCTGTGTCAGAGTCCAGAGGGAAGAACAGGAAAGAAGAAAAAGTGCAACTGTGGTTGAAAACCTCAAACCAAGTATCTGAGTCCTGTGGTGCTGCCAAGCAGCAGGCAGAGTGGAGAAATGTGCCCATTCTGTTTGTGGGGGAGGGAGTAACCTAAGGCTGTGGGGAGCTTCTAGAAAAGAAGTTGAAATTGGACAGAGCCCTTAAATTTATTCTGCTCTCCCGCTCTCCTACCTCACTTGCTTCTGGGCTCACCAACTCACAAGTGTCCAGATATACCAAACCTTTCCCTTGCCCCTGAACATCTTCATCTGGCTTACTCTGCCCAGCTCCTGTGCCTCAGATTCATGCCAAGTCCAGCCTCCTCCAGTTCCAGATGTCCCTAACCAGAATTAGTTTTCCTCTCTGCCCAAGTTCCAATCAACCATTTTGCCCATGTCTTGTCTCTCGCTGCAGTGTGCCTCCTATTGAAGTCAGGGTGTCTGGAACACTAGATCTTAAGTTTCTGGGAGGCAAGAAGAACTTTTAGTCACTTCTATGTTCCATGTATGACTTGACTGTCCTTCCCTATTTGGAAATCAACAAGCATTAGTGAATTCATAGGTAGAAGTAGAATGATTGCACTTCAACACTGAGTACGTCTTAGGCCACATACCCAAACCTCAGTCTAGCTCCGATAGTCTAGTTTCATCAACTATACAAGACCATTTTGTTAGCAACATTCTTTTATTTCTTAATATGGATAAATAAAGTCTCAAAAAGAATAGCAGTTAAAATTTTTACTAAGAAATGATGAATGATGTATTGAAAACTAAAAATTATCATTTGATAATTATTTATTGAGTCTGGTTGTGTGGTAAAGGAGTGCATACGTGTATGCGTGTGTGTGTGTGTGTGTGTGTGTGTGTGTGTGTGATGCTCAAATCAAACCCATGGCCTCATACACAACAAGTACATGATCCACCACTGAGCTCCATCCCGGCCCCCAACTGTGCACCTGTCTCTGACTATTCAACCGTGAATAAGACAGATCATTGTTCTGGAAACATTTGACACATGATTTCATGAGGTTGCAGATTTCTCCATTTATAGAAGAATATGCATTTAGTAAACTAGAAACAAATTATTCATCCTTTCATTAAGATGCTATGTGTCTGCAATTACAATGAAAAAGGGGACTGTGAATTAAAGGAGAGTGGGGAGGGCTATGTGAGAGGGTTTGGAGGAAGGAAAGGGAAGGGAAAATAGTTATTAAAATGCAATCTCAAAAATAAACAACAGAAACAAAACTATTTGCCATCTAAATCAGTAGTGGGAAAAGTAGTTTGAATGGCAATGTCAAACACAAGTGCCCACGGTAGCCATGTTCCCATTATATTAAAAATATGAAAGTAGAAAGATTGCTTGGTTGCTGTTGATTGGCATTTGTCTAAGCTGTGGTTATTACCATCATTTTACATATTCTTTATCTCTGACTTCAGTGAAGCCTGAGCCAGGAAGTTTATAACTTTCTTCTCAGTGTTGCTTTTCTCTTTGAGCTTGGAAGAACCCACAGAAGTGTTAAACCATAATAACTACATATATTCCAATATATATCCATCATTGTATAGGACACTGCAGATATGAAAATTGTAATTCATGCTCTCAAACAGATTCCGGAAGTAATATCTTATTAAAAAATTGGGTTGTTCCAGGAGAAACATTAGGAATATTTTTCTGAAGAAAATACTTATATAGGAAACCTTGGTATATTTTCATTTTCAAGGTTAATTTAAAACAACATCAGTGGCTATACTAGATTTTTCTGAGATATGAGTGAGTGCTAAGGAGAAACAGCATCAATTTTCAAAACACCCCAGGTTAGGGCAGGGAATATGAGAGAGGCCTTTGGTAGACAAACATAAATTGCTAGAAAAAATATAATCAGAAAACTGAAGGAACACTCTTCATGTTTCTCTGTATGCATGTGTGAAGAAATACCAATGGCTTCAAATCTAACTAGCTTTTGCTTGTTTGTCTTTTGAAACCTTTTCTAAGAATCGCCCTTGTGGAGAACATTCCTGAAGGCCTTAACTACTCTGAAGATGCCCCATTTCACCTGCCACTTTTCCACGGCTGGATGAACTTACTCAACATGGCCAAGAAATCAGTTGACATAGTGTCTTCCCATTGGGACCTTAACCACACCCACCCATCAGCATGTCAGGTAAGCCACATCCTCTATGACTGTGATGGTTTTATGTGCATTTTACACTCCTTGCTGCCTTTACTCTCCCCGCGACCAGAGCAGCTCAGCTTTCAAACTTCACCTTCCCCCGGAGATCATGAACAGTTATGTGTTTATACATTTGGACAGATGTTCCATTGCTAACCATGTATCATTCAGTAACTATAAGTACTCCAGTTTTTCTCAGGGCAAAATCATGTTTCATCTTTGTCTACAAGAGACTCTCTGTACAGTGCTGCCAAACAGCATGGGTTTGAGGATACCAACCCACATAACTAGCACCTTTCAACACACAGCCTAGAATTCTGCTACATGTAGTATATAGGCTTACACATCTATCTGCCTGCTGAGACATGTATTTGCTCAAAGTATGTCATATAATTCCCCGTCAAGGCCTCTGAGTTAACTTTTTTAAATAGTGAAGTCAAACTTCCCAGGACCATTGTATATTTTTGACTCTGTCATTTTGGGTAGATAAGAAAAAGATAATTTCTGAATTAAATAGTCTGAAGTAAAAATGGAAAAGATCCTTGTAATTTTTAATATCTTTTTATTTATAATTGGTAAAACCATCGTGGTTTGCGTTGAGCTCCTATCCATGTATATGACCATCAGCCTATATTTAAATATCCTTTATTTATCAGGGATCATGGGTCAAATTAGTTTTGTTGCTTGGGATATAAATCATGTTGGCAGAACTTACCATCACTGTGTATTGCTGTCCTGAAATCTGTTATTCATCAAATTATACCACTCTGATTATTTTTAAGCAATAGTTATCAGAAAATAAGTAGAAACCAAAATTACAATGGTCATACTAAAATCTTTGAGTAAATTTATTAAATTACACTGTGTTCCCTACTTCGACCATTTAAGCGTGTGTTTCGGGTTTTGTTGCATTATCTGTCACCCACAATTTGGTGACTGGGAAAACAAAGATCATCTACTTATTTCTGGTTTGGGGTAGGGTTTCACAGCCAGTAATTTATGTAGTTACTGGGGGATAGATTACCAGGACCAGGGGATCCAGGATGAATGGAATATAGTCAGCATCTCAACTGGAGCGATGAAATGTGTGGAGAGGCTGGCTCGCTCACTGGTCTCTCTTAGAAGTCTGTAAATGGACTTCAGTTCTCTATATTGTGGTTGGATCCATATAAGAAAAAGAACAGAAGCTCGGAGGCTTGTTAACCTGGAGCCTGGCATTCCAGATAACTGTGTTCATTATTCATTGGCTTAAACAAGTCATACAGACACAAGATGAGCGGAGACACATCCAAGAACTGAGTGGACCAGTTGGTTGCCATCTTTGGAAATGATATACCAGAGACCACTTTCTGACCACAGCAAGTCATTCTTTTCCACATGCAAAGTACAAATTCTTGCATTCCTCGAAATGCAATCGAACCCATGGCGTGAAAGGCGCACTGCCTGGACCTACATGGGAGCTTCTCTTGCTTTGGAAACACATGGGCTTAAAAGACTGTTCATGTGTCCTCATGACACTCCAACACGCTGTGTTAAGGCAGGGATGAGGTGATCATAGGTACTTGTGTTCAAAAGGAAAGGAGGGCACACCCGTCATTAGTCCGTGTGAGGCCAGATCCAGCGTAGCACATAGCTTGAGTTTTACAACCTTAGAAGCAGGAATGTGTTCTAGGATCTAGTTGTGCCTATTTTGTTTGTTCATTTGTGTTTTGTTTGTTTGCTTAGAAACAGGATCTCTCTAGGTAGCCCTGGCTGTCCTGGAACTTGCTCTGCAGATCAGACTGGCCTTGAATTCACTGAGGTCCCTCTGCCTCTGTGTACCAAATGCTGGAATTCAAGTCATGTGCCACCATGACAAGCTACAATAAGTAATTCCCCAACCTGCTCAGCTCATAAGCTGTATTGTGCTGGGAATGGAGCCCAGGGCCTCATGCATGCCTGGAAAGTATTCTCCTGTGGAAGAACCACATTCTCAGTTCATATTCTTTTTTTTTTTTTTTTTTTTTTTTTTTTTTTTTTTTTTTTTTTTTTTTTTTTTTTTT
>NW_026067925.1:4086927-4128591 GCF_014885135.2 Alexandromys fortis | reverse complement strand
CCCACTCCTCTCCCCCTCCCTCTCCTATCCAAAGAGCAGACATGGTTCCCTGCCCTGTGGAAAGTCCAAGGTCCTCCCCCCTCCCTCCATGTCTAGGAAGGTGAACATCCAAACTGGCTAGGCTCCCACCAAGCCAGAACATGAAGTAGGATCAAAACCCCTTGCCATTGACCTTGGCTTCTCATCAGTCCTCATTGTTCGCCATGATCAGAGAGTCTGGTTTTATCCCATGCTGTTCCCGTCACAGTCCAGCTGGCTTTGGTGAGCTCCCAATAGATCAGCCCCACTGTCTCAGGGCTCAGTTCATATTCTTTTCCCATAAGACACAGATCAAGTTTCCTGCATGTTCTTTGTGATGATGATGGATTTTGTTTACTTTGGTTTTTTTGGGAGAGAGTTTTGTATAGCTTAGGCTCTTTTCAAACCTGATGTGTAGTTAAAGTGATCCTGAATGTCTGGTCCTATTGCCTTCACCCTTCAAGTGATGGACTTGCTGCCATAAGCCACCACATCTACTCAGTGCTGTGGATTGAACCCGGGGCCTCAAGCATGCTAGGCAAGCACTCTACCAGCTGAGCCATATCTTCTGCCTTCTTTTCTCTCTTTTAAAGAAACTATCTTTTATTTAGTGGAGAATAACCAAACATGAGAGTTATTTCTAAACTAACAGAGCCTGCAAAGTGCCCGAGGGGACCATAAACAGCAGTGAGATGAACAGGACGTATAACCCAAAGCACCTATCTATTTATTACAATGCAGCTGTAAGCAAAATATACTGAGGAACTGTAGACAGTGGCAGTCACCCAGCTTAGCAGCAGACAGACACAAATAAACATGGTTGCTTTGATCTGTGTCTCCTCTAGTTGAGAGGTGAGCTTGTAAAATGAATGATGGCTGTTATTAGCAAAAGTGATGAATGTAGGCTTTACAAAAATATTGCTTGGAAATTGAGATTGCTTAAAAAACGCATTATATATCTCTCCTCTCTCTCTTTCCTCTCTCTTTCTTTTTCTCCTCTCTCTCTCTCTCTCTCTCTCTCTCTCTCTCTCTCTCTCTCTCTCTCTCTCTGTGTGTGTGTGTGTGTGTGTGTGTGTGTGTGTGCAAAATTTGTTCCCCATAGAAGAGGTAAAGAACTCTTACAGACGTCTCTCCCCCCTTTCTTTCTTTCTCTCTCTCTCTCTCTCTCTCTCTCTCTCTCTCTCTCTCTCTCTCTCTCTGTGTGTGTGTGTGTGTGTGTAAGGGTGCATGTATATATGTGTGCTTGTCTGTGAAAGACCAGAGGTCAACCTCAGGCATCATTCCTTGGAATCTGTATACCTTGCTTATGAAAACAGGGTCTCTGAATGGGTCACCTCAACGATGAGTAGGCTGGACTGTTGGGCCAGTGAGCCCCAGAAATCTGCTTTTGTCTTCTTCCCCAGCACTGGCATTACAATGGGTTCCACCATGCCCAGATTTTCATGTGAGTCCTGGGGGGTGAGCATAGGCCATCACGTTTAACCAAAAGCACCCACAGAGCTGTCTCCAGGCTCCAAAGACGCTGTTTTGATTCCCACTCTAAAACCCCCATTTTGTCCTCCCTGCATCTCCCTGGGGTCATTAACCTTTGTATCTGTTGCCTTCTGTGCTTTGCACTGCATGAAGGCCCAGTTGAGGGCTAGCAAAGCCTACAGTGCCATGGAAACCATACCTTACAATTAGTGAAAATGCTTGGTCAGGAAAAGAGAATTTCTTTCTTTCTGTCAGGATATGATGACTTTAGCCAATACGATATTAAAATTTACAGGACATTTTGATTGCTAATTTATGAGATTAAATGGTAGGATTTTATGAAATCAAGATTTTTTTGGGGGGAAACCCAGGCCATGTGACTGCTGGAGGCTGATCAGTAGTTCTATCTAACCCATGCAGTGAGAGTACCAGTTCTTTCTGTCTTCTCTGTGAGGCACCAAATGAAATAATTAATGAGCTGAGACAATGGAATGTTGAAGAGATGCATTTATGCGAAATCAATTAGATGCTGGCGTCCCAGAGAGCTCCCAATTGGCATGATTGCCAACTGATGATACATTGAAATTGTTTGATTTTGGAAAATTTGGATTGTTTTTAAATTACACAGGATTTGGTGGAGTTAATGAGGAATAAGAGAGTGCAATGATCCAGAAGGGTGTTTGCAAAGTACAGCACGATCCTGTCTTTACACATTAAATGGTTAGCAGAACAAAGAAAGTCTGTAGGATTTGCCTACTTAGCAGCTGTGTGGTGTTGACCAGAATACAGGACTGGCTGGGCCTCCATTTTCTCAGCATCAAAGCCGGGGTGATAACAGATAATGTAGATTAAGTTAGAGCCTGTGTGCGTGCTCATTGCTGTCATAAATATCATCATGTGCACTCGTCCATCTGTGCATGCACCAACGGTCTTGTCCCAGCCAGTTTAATACTGTTAACCAGGAACAACTTAGAGGCCTCACTCTGGTGGAAACCAGGTGATTACATCAGTGAGGCCCAAGGGAGATGAGGATTAGATAAACTGTCACGGTGTGCCAAATTCTGACCTTCACTCTGTTTATTTACATTTTATGCATGTACACACACACACACATACACATACGAGAGAGAGAGAGAGAGAGAGAGAGAGAGAGAGAGAGAGAGGAGAGAGAGAGTCTTTTCGCCCATCTGTTCATTAGGCTTTGATTAACTCACTCATTGAAGAAAACCTTCCCTGTCCCTGAGGTCAGGGTCCACCTCAGTTTTGGTAAATATCTGAAACATACACCCCCATCAATACCCCCAAAAGCCTTTTCTCTTTTTTTATTACTTTATAAATAATTCCAATAAAAATTCCACTTCTTCCCCTCCTCTCACTTCCCTCCCACTTCCCCACACACTATCCCCCCCACCCCCCTCCAGTCCTAAGAGAGGTCAAGGCACCCTTCCCTGTGGAAAGTCCAAGGCCCTCCCTTCTTCCAGGCTTAGGAAGGTATGCATCCAAATAGACTAGGATCCCCCAAAAAGCCAGTACATGCAGTAGATACAAATCCCAGTGCCATTATCATTGGCCCCTCAGTCTGTTCCAATTGTCAACCACATTCACAGGGTTCTAGCCATAAACAAAGGACTTTGCGCCTACAGTTCATGATCCTAGAGAAGCTAAGCATTAAGGTGAACCCAAAAGCCCTTTCCTAAGAATTTTATAAGCTTATGTTTTCTTATGTTTTACCTTCTGTTGCTTCATCGCTCATTATCTGGTGAAGTTTTTTAAATTTTGTTTTGTTTTCCTTTGGGGGAGTGTGGGTGATAAAGTTTATTTCAGTTAATAGTTCCATATCATAGTCCATTACTGAAGAAAGACAGGACAAGAACTCAAGGGAGGAACTGGGAGGCAGGGACTGAAATAGAGGCCATAGAGGAAAGCTGTTTAAGGGCTTGATCCCTGTGATTTGTACAGCCTGCTTTAGTATACAACCCCAGAATGCATGCCCAGAGATGGTATCTCCTACAGTGAGCTGCATCCTGCTTCATCAGTCATCAATCAAGAAGAAAAGATGCCCCCAAAGGTTTGTCCACAGGCTGATCTGGTGGGAATCTTTTCTTAGTTAAGGTTTCCTCAGTTAAGGTAGCTTGTATCAAGCTGATAGAAAATTAGCCTTCACATAAAGTTTTTATACCTTTTATGGTAATATTTTTGATGCATTTCATCTTGGAAAAGTGCGATTTTATTAGAAAATAATCTCCAACCTCAGTCTATGTTTGCTGAGATCAAAATGAAAACAAACCAGGCTTGGTGGCACATGCCTATAATCTCAATGAACTGGAGGGTAGAGGACTGGAGGCCAGCCCACGCTACATGGCACAGGTAGAATGTACCCTGCTGTCCTGCCCATAAGGCTATGTCCATTGAGGTCACCCATTTCTTCCTCACAGTAGTGATGTTCCAGCTAACTCTCACTGTGGCTTAGCCAATGGCTGAGAGTCTTTGCTTCCTCTTAACTTGTAAAGCTTTTTTCCTTGTCAAACTTGTTTCATAACCATCCTGTGATTTATTCATAAGTGATGCTGATATTTCATATTGTAATTGCTTTTTATATTATCCCATAATGCCCCCCTTTTTAGTGGCATCATCTGTGGGTCTATGAACCCCTTGTTCCCAGCTTCCATCTCCACAATTTTCCATCGTCAGTGATTCTCTAAGCCCCTCATGTCTGTCCCTACTGCCCTCAGTTGGTCTCCATTCATTCTTCAGGTCTTATGATTTCTCGTCAACCCCTTGTATACACAGTCAGGATCTACTTTGTAATAACAATTTCTGGAACCCAGAAGGATTCTACTTGTTAGTGGTGTTAGAGGTTATAGATTTATTATCTCTTCTATTTAAGGTTTTTGAGTGGCACATATTTGTGCATATTTATGGGACACAGGATGATGTATGGATTAATAGATGTGAAGTAATGATCAGCTCAGAGCAATTAGTACATCCATTTCTTCTGTCATTTCTTGATGGCAAATATATCCAAATTCCTCTAGCTGTATTGAGGTGTTTACCCTGTGAGACACAGAACAATAGAACTTGTTCCTCTTGCCTCACAATGGAATCATATACTTATTAGACCCATGGGTCCCCTTCCCCCCTTCTCCACCAACCCTCTTCTCCCTCTATTCCCTGGCAACCACTCTTTGTATTCTCAACTTCTATGGGGTCTGTTTTCTTAGACTCTGCTTTTGAGGGAGACCATCGATGCTCTTATTTCTGTGATGGGCTTGTTTCACTGGACTCAGTGCTCTTCAGGCCCTATCTATACGGTCATGGTGACAGTCTCAAGCCCTGGGGACCATTAGAAATTAGCAGAACCTTTGAGTTGTGAGGGGCTAGTGAAAGTCCTTAGCTCACTGAGGGTGTGCCCTAGCCTTCAGAGAGGATTGTGGGATGCAAATGTTTTCCTCTTATTCTGACTCATGGCTCATATGGAGAGTGTCTTCTTCAGACATGCGTTCACACTCTGAGGAGCTGCCTCACTTGGAACCCAAAGTTAGGAAGCCATTGTTTGTAGAAGCTCCAAAAGTAAAAGCTACATAAACAAAGCTATTTGCCTTGATATTCTGATTTAATATAAAAAGAATGATTAATATAACCACAGTCTTTTCACTATGGTATATGTCACTTACTGAAGGGAGCCATGGGGGACCTTCCTCAATACCATAGCTATAGGATTTGGCATTGACTGTATTTGATTTGCCTAATGGTTTGATAGATGTGACCACACTTAACAATGTCATAACTCCTCTGATTCTTATTGTTTCACTGTCCTCATCTGTAAGACATTTATGATAATGCCTGCCTGTGAGTTTGATTTAATACTAATGAAACAATGAAACAGAGCTCAAAAAGACACTACTTCTATTTTTCACATATGGAACCTTAAGCTCAGTGGCCCACCAACTCTAAATTGTTGTAAAACGGGAATAAATATCTGGTTGCCCACACAGACTTTAGCCAATATGAGAGGAGGCCAATGTCATACCTGGAATACACGTTTGCATCGCACTCCAGGTTTAGACGAAGAGGGGAGAAGGATACATGTGCTTTTGCCCTCTGTAGATCCCCGGTCCCCTGTCCCCATGTGGCACTTCACAACCATGACTGCCCAGAAGAACCTGGGGGCCATAAAAATAGATAGGTGTGCTCCTGCATTCCCACCCCAGAGCACTTTACATTATACCACTTGGAAAGAGGCCAAGCTTAAAATTGGCTAGAGGAGTCCACTGGTCAACCAGGACTGAGAATTGCTGATGGAAAATGTGCCAGTCTAATAAATGTGGTTTGATTTTCATGTTTTAAGACAGCCCGGCTGGTCCCTTCCCCACCTGGCTTGTCAGCCTGATTTTTGCTCACTTCAGTTTAACCCTGTGTATCCCAAGTGTTCTCTCAGTGACTAGACAGCATTTCTTTTGTAGTTTGTTTGTTTGTGGTTTTTGTTTGTTCGTTTTTGTTTTGCTTCGTTTTTAAACCATTTGAGTAACCCATGGATTCCTGGACTCTGGGGCCCGGGGCGGTATTTATCCCTGTATCTTGATTGGCTGGCTTATGGCCACAGCAGGGAGCTGTGGGTTCACATCAGACCATAAATCCCTCCTGAGAACTAACTGTCATCTTCAGACCAAACACGATTTCAGCAGAGTCCTGGTGCAGTGTCAGCATCAGCCAGCGTAGCCTACGAGGAAGAGTGGCTCTGGCTTCAAAACAGCATCTTTCCCCAGCACCACACCATCAACGCTGAGCAAGTCCTTGCTAATGTCAGCATGTTCCCATTTAAAACATGTGACAGCAAATGGGCTTCGAATGTGCCTTTATTGAGAAAACTTTCATGGAGGAACTGTGCTGGAAATATGAAACCAAATACACAGTAGTAAAACCTAAAAGACAACAGGGGAGACCCCCAAACCTATCAATACTCAGGATTGGGAAAGCAGCCACACAAGAAGCTGCGAGAGCATGCACCCGGAAAGGCCTGCCTTTGTCCTTTGCTGCTCGGCCGTTCTCAAACCCCTTGGATTCTGTCCTCCCCCAGTCTATTCTTTCCGGATACTTTCTGCTGCTTCTCCACGCTCCTCTCGCTCCATCTGTTGACTCGTTATGATTATGCTCTTGCTTGTATTCCAGTATATTTCCAAGGGAGATCATTATTTTGATACAAATGCATAAATAACATTCTTGGCAGGTCTTTAACCTGTGTGATTTTTCCCAAAGCCAGTGATGTAGAAGTCAATAAGTCATGATCCCAAAGGCATTCTTCCTAATTCTCTGGATCAAGTGAAGACTAATCTTGTCTTATATGAGCCTTGGGGCTGTGTTTGTTTGGTTGTTTGTTTTCTCTATTCCCCTGTATGTATTTCTTATCTTATAATAGCTCTCCTTTTAGTTTTTTCCTTCTTCCTTTCTTCTTTTCCTCCTTCCTCCCTCTCTCCCTCTCTCCCTCCTCCTCTCTTCTCTTTTTCTCTCTCTTTCTCTTTATTTTTCACCTTTTTCCCTTTCTTTTCTTGTTTTATTTGTCATTTTTGCCATGATGTTTTCAGTTGAGACCAGGTCTCACTAGATATCTGTAGGCAACCTCGAATTTGCAGCAACATCCCTGCCTCTACTGAGTGCAAAGAATATGGATGTGCACCAATGTCTGTGACTTAGTAGTTTCTTTTTAAAAGAACAATTGAACATTTTCTATTGGCAATAGCCTCCTACTATAAAATATCTGAAAAACTATAGCAGATTAAAGTTCATATTTCACACACACAAACACACACACATACACACAGGGAGAGAGACTCATTACACAGGAGACAGCTGCTCCTCTGGCACCAAGACTCACCCTGCATGGATTCCCTGGAGAAATTTTAATTCTTTGCACTCTATATTGTTTCAGTGTCCCTGATGCACCTGCTCCTGTTTTGTGTAATGCATTGCTCTGTTAAGAATCTTTGTTTAGCAAATGTATTTAATATTAATGCAGAAAATATTATGCCCCACCCATTTTCCCCACCATCTTCTTTTACATTGTTCAGAGACTTTTGTTTTGTTTTGTTTTGTTTCTATTTGGTTAAAGTCCTTCCTTAAAGCTGTTCCTCATATGGGGTATACAGGCAGGATTGGTGCCCAACGTGTTGTTCTAACTTCAGCCCAGTGGCTGTGCCTTAATGGCCTGCTGTCTCAGTCAGCCATTGCGACTCCACAGTTACCAAGTTGCTTTCCTGCCAAGTCCCCCTGCTCAGGTCAACTGGTGGGAATTCTGTTCCTGCAGGCCCTGGCTCTGCCACTGCTACTAAAGGTAGCTTTAACTAAATCTCTATCATTCTATTTGTAAATAAATCTTGAGACTCAAAGACTGGGGTGAAAACCTACTAGCTCAGAGAGTTTGAATAGCACCTAGCTAACCTTTTCTCCTTTCTGGCATCTCCCAAAGAACACATCCTTCCTCAAACTTGGGGTTCACAGTGTGATTAAATATCCCCCAACACAGGACAGTTGCTAAATCTCTTCATATCTGCAAATGCTTTTTTCCTTCACCCCCACATGAAAGTTCTTGTACAGACCCAGGATTCTAGACTATTATCTCTCCACTGATGGTTTGTTCCTTGCTTGTCAGATGTGAGTTTCTTTCTGAGTTACTTTAGTCCCCGCTTTGGTCAGAGGTGTGTAAGTATTTCAATCCTTTATGCCCAGCTGTTTTACAGAGGGACCAGGTATTTCTCTACCATCAATTTTTTTTTTACTTTTCTTAGATTTATGTTTAAATTAATTAATTTTTAAAATGATTTTTCTCATTTTACAAACCTATCCCAGTTCTCATTTACTCCCCTCCTCCAGCTCCCCTTACCTTACTCCCCACCCACTCCTCAGAGAGGGTAAGACTTTCCATGGGGAGTCAACAAAGTCTGACACATCACTTTGAAGCAATACCAAGGCCTTCCTCCATACATCTAGGCTGAGCAAGGCATTCCTCCAAAATGAATGGGCTCCAAAAAGGCAGTTCAAGAAATAGGGATAAATCCTGGTCCCACTGCCAGTGGCCCTACAGACTGTCCAAGCCACACAACTGTCACTCACATGCAGAGTGCCGAGTTTGGTCCTGTGCAGGTTCCCCCACTATCATTCCAGAGTCAGTGAGCTCCCACTAGCTCAGGTCAGCTGTTTCTGTGGGTATCCTATCCTCATCACAGTCTGTCCCCTTTGTTCATATTATTGCTCCTCCCTCTCTTTGACTGGTTTCCGCGAAACTCTGCCCAGTGCTTAGCTGTGGATCTGTGCATCTCCTTCCATCAGTTGCTGGATGAAGGGTCTATGATGACAATTAAGGTAGTCATCAATCTGATTACAGGGGAAGACCAGGTCAGGAAACCTCTCCACTATTGCTTAGGGTCTTAGCTGGGGTCATGTCTTTCCTAAATTGGGTAGGTTTTTTTTTTTTTAATTTCTTCTGACTTAGTTCATCTGCTTTCTTATTTCTGTCAATGGATTGATTGATGATTATCCTCTTGTTCGTGTGTGTGGAATAATTTCCCTGGTTGGTCGCCATCTGAATTATCAATTGCTATAAGCTGTAATTGCATCGTGATCCACAATAGCTCGTGATAAATGCTCCTGACCCTGAGTCATGGCTGTAGAATCCTTTGTTATTTGCCCACGTTAGTGCTCAAGTCCTAGGTTCCATCCCAACCACATCTGGCTTCTGCATCACTGGGTGCCCACTGTGTTTGTGGTCAGTCAACTTGCAATCCCTTGCATGAATACCTGTGATAGTCAATTTATAAAGACCAGATATTTATTTTTGACTCACAGTGTCGCACAGTGTAAGCCATGGTCAGTTGACTCTACTGTTTAGAAGCTTAAGGCAGATCAATACTACTCAGCTGATGGACAGACAGTGAAAAGAGACCCACACGGAATGACCTAGGCTGTGCATTCAGCTGAGCTTCTAGGAGTTAACTACATTGGAAGTCCGCAGTACAGTAGGACTGATTACAATGTTCGCCTTAGACGTCAGCTAACTCTGTACCAGTTGCCTACAGAGTATGTAAGCAGAATGAGTGCATAGTTATAAATAATCTCAAAGCGTATTATTAACTTGGTTATAGAGTATGTTTTAAACAGCATGTCTCAGAAAATCTATTCTTCCAGCTCCAGAGTTAGAGTTTGGGGGTCAAAGGCACCTGATGGGTGTTTATCACTCCACTCAAATGACCTCAGAGATGCTTGTTCTCTAAGAGGCAAGACAGACATCAAGGCAGCATTCCCAGGTCTGGGATTGAGGAAGGAACTGATAGATGTTGTCTTCCACTTGCCCCAGTGGAGGACTAGTAACTCCTTCCAATTTACCTTTTAACGCCTAGAAGGAAAAGGCTATTAACATTTTGATAAAAAGAAGTATCAATATATTGAAGTGGATCCAACAAAAAAAAAAACATATATGTTTGAGCATCACCATGGCTTGAGTGCTGAGTGTCCTCCAGAGTCCCATGTGTTATTATTGTCCAGGTCGCCTACAGAAGTAGAAGGATACATGAGGAAGTGGGGACTAGTGAGAGGTCTTCATATCTTTGTGATGTCCCTTGATGGGAATGGGAGACCTGGAAGTAACCTCTTTCTAAACAAAATGGTTCTGACTGAGAACAGCCAAAGCCCCGAGGCCTGTCTGGCCACCGGCAGTCTGAGTATCTTCAGCCTATCCCTCATGGTTTTGTTTTTATTTTGTTTTGTTTGCTGTTGTTTTTCTTCAATGTTCTTAATTACCAAACAAGACTGGTGGATCTCCAAAGTATCTTATATCTATGGCATTCTCATTTGGTTATCAAATCTTGGAATCTTGATGATTCTATGGCTTTCGCAAGTCATCTGTGGAGTCCCTGAATTCTACACAAGAGAACACAGAAAAAATTTAATGAAATGCTAAGTCCAAGATTTTATTTTAGGGCATAGAGAGAGATAGTTCTGTTGATAAAGTTCTTCTGCCACAAGCATGAGGATGTGAATTCGATTCTCCAAACCCACATACAAAACTGGACATGGTGGCATGTGCTTGTAATGTCATCAATGGTATGATGGAGTTACATTATTATTATTACCCCTGAAGCTTTCTGACCTTATATGCTTTGGGAAGTTCCAGTTCAATGAGAGACCCTTTAAACAAAAGATAGAGGGCATCTGAGAAAATAACCCAAGGTTGTTCTTCTGACCTTCACATACACATACATGCATGCACATGTGCACATATACATGATCATGAACACACACATACACAAATAAAATAAAAATGCATTTTATGTGAACAAAGAGTTTTATAAGGCAAATTCGAGAACTACCCCTATGGTCTATACACTTCTCTCGAGTTCACTGTACCAAGCACAGCTTCTCTGTCATACTTAATATCTTTGCTTTTTCCTTTCATGTCGAATTTGGGCGTTTCTTTCTCTGTAGCAGTTATTTTGAGTCAAGAGAAACAAGAATAATTTATAACCCCCACTTCACTATGGGTTGAAGGGTGCCAGAATCAAAATATGTTACCCCAAAATATGCATCTTGAACATGCAGATTATTTTGCCCAGTGGCAAGTGAGAGCCAGCATGTACAGGGAAAGCTTCTTATTTCTACCTAGAATAGAATGTGCTTTCCCTTTTTTGTAAAGGATAGTTGCATTCATAAAGGAAAACTCCCTTCATAAAGCATGTCTCTTCAATAAGAAGAGAGATACCCCCAAAGACAGTTCCCACCATCTGAGAGTCTTCTCTCCTGCAGGCATAGCAAGACTTCCCTACCTGACCATATACTTTCTCTGCTCACCTTCCCATAACCAGCGTTTTTTAGCCCAGGGCTAAAAACACTTTTTCATTGTCCTGGTTAAGGTGTATAAGGCCTTAATCATCTGGTCACCTCAAATCTCATTTCTTCCCGGGGAACCTCCCGTAGTTACTTTTCTGTTTGCAGTGATAAAATACCTCAACAAAATCATGCCGTGGTGCCACCTCAGTAACCTAACCCAGGTAATCCCTCATAGGCATGTGTATCCTGGGTGGTTCTGGATACTGTGAGGTTAACATTCAATGTTGACCATATGTGATCCCATGCACACATGTTGATATATGTACCTAATTTAAAATCAGCCTTACATCCATGCTTGGTTCATGAGTCTAACCAGTGAATAATGGTTTTCAGAAGAAAGGATAAGATTTTTAAATTTTTGTTGATACTTAAAAGACATGAGGTTTTTGTTATTTCTCTTTTTTCCTTTTACTTTTTTTTTTTAAGGAGAGAATTCAACACAGAGAAAAGTGCTGGAGACCAGTGCATGATATAATGTGTAAACCTTTGTCACGTGTGAGCCGGAGAGCTGCTGCTGCAGATAAGAGTGCTTCTTAGCCACTGCATGTCCTCCCCTTGAAGAGGACTCAAGTTTGGTTCTCAGCGCCCTAGTCAGAGAGTTCACCACCCTCTGAAACTCCCGTTCCAGGGCAACCTACAGCCTCTTCTGGTCTCTTCTGACACCTTCACTCACGTGCACACGCTCCCACACAGACACCTATGCATAAACACATTGGAATTTTGAAAACTATACTTTTGAAAGTTAGTAGATTGTGAGGTTGGAGAGATGGCTCAGCCCATAAATTGTTTGATACACAAACATGACAGTTTAGATTTGATCCCCAGAAGCCATGCGAAAGGAAGGAAGGAAGGAAGGAAGGAAGGAAGGAAGCAAGGAAGGAAGGAAGGAAGGAAGGAAGGAAGGAAGGAAGGAAGGAAGGAAAAAACAAAAAAGAAGGAAAGAAGAAAGAAAAGAAAAAGCAAACAAACAGGCGTGGTGGCATGTGCTTGTACTCCCAGCACTGGGGAATCAGAAACAGGTGTATTCCCAGGACTTGCTGGCCAGCCTGCTTAGCATCTGTCTCAAAAAATTTCAAAAATCAGGGTAAATGGTATTGAAGAATGGCATCCCAAATTGACATTGAGTTTCCATAAGCACACACGCAGAAACGTGTGCACCCCATCATATGCATACACATACACATCATATGCATACACATACCCAGCCCCCCAACATACACAGAAAGTTGGTACATTCTAAATGTTATGTAACTTATAACATTTATTATAACAAAAATGTTGGGGCAGGGACATAACATGTCAGAAACCAATGACTTAATAGAAGTTCCACTCAAGCCTATGGACAGAGTTCTACAAGCCCAAGTTCATCATAGTGAGTGTTACCGTTGAACCCATCAGATTCCCTAGCCTGAGTCATCCCTACACCCACTAACGGAAAAGGCAGCTGCCTTCATCTGTAGGTTTCAGAGTTTCTATTTTTGTTCGTGTGTAAGAGTTCTGGTCCTTGATTCAAGTCGCACAAAAGAATACAAAGGGAGTAAGCTTAAGATGTAGGGTCTAGAATAAAGATGGGTCAGGTGACAACTGCTAAATGTGTTTTGTTAACTAAAAATTTTTTAAAATGAACATAAGAAAAACACTGACTCACTAACTATAGGATATTGCCAAGACACAACGTGGTTTGTGTGTGTGTGTGTGTGTGTGTGTGTGTGAAACAGAAAAATACAACCAACTTGCATGAATCGATGTTGACCAGGGTGAGGGGTGGGGTAGCAATCCGCACGGTGCAGACAGCCCTACGAGTGGCTTATGTGGACCAGAAAAAGCCATGAGCTCCATGACGTGGATGTGCCCTCATGCTGTGTATGAAGTCTCTTGTTGCCTGTGCCCTCACTCAGAATTCACACCCCAAGGGTAATGGAGAGGAGGCTCAGCAGTTAAGAGCACTTGCTGCTCTTCCAGAGTAGTTAAGTTCCCAGCACTCATGTGTGAAAGCTCACAACCACCTGTAACTCCATCTCCAGGACATCTGGTAGCTCCAACCGCCTTCCGCCAACCCCTGTGTACAGCGCAGTGGCTCCCATTCACACATACATGAATACATGCAAATGATAAATTGTAAGAAAACGAATAGCCTCCCATACCAAGAGCAGCAAACCAGCGGCTGGGGGTCACCCTCCCCCACTTTCCTTCCTCTTTAGGCCTTGTTAATAGGCATTTGCATGTTTCAATTATGTGTTTTCCACATGCTGTCTGTTAGGGGTAAAGCTACCTCCAGGCTCTGGGGTACTGAAAACTTTGAGAGTCTGAGGCAAGCTCCACAGTGGGCAACCTCAACCTCTACTAACAGGCTGCAAGGCAGAGGGTATCCCCCAGTGCCCAGAAGACATAAACCTTTGGCTGCGGGCCAGCTCCAAGTGAGAGGTGCCAGACACCCCCTTCTGCTGACAGCTGTCACACCAGCTCCTTGCCTTTTAATCTTTGATCTTCCTCCTCCATAAGGAGGCTTTTCGGGAATCACTGCTTGCATCCTCATTTGCATCCCCATTTGCATGCTCATTTGTATCCCCATTTGCATCCTCATTTGCTTCATCAACTCCTCCCAATCACCAAATCCTTTATAAATAATCATTACCAACCACGGATTTTTTATCAAGATAAGGTAAGCGTAATGGTTCCCTTGGGGCCCATTAAGACCTAAGCCTTATCCAGCTTTTGAAGGTATTTGTGTTTGAGGTCCACACAAACAAACAGGAAAACTCAGAAACAATAGACCAGTGCCTATCTAAACACAGATGGAAAACAAACACTATGTGCTAGTCCAGTGTCATCCCTGGAGATAGGGTCATGCCTGGCTCCTCCATCACTCAGTCTACCCAAAATAAGTCATAAAAATTATATGCTTCTGAGACTCTTACTAGGCAAGCCTCATTTTACATTTGTTATATAAATATAAACATATTATATATAAATATAGAGAGATACAGAACATTTGTTCCGTCCAGTAAAATAGGTTTTAGACAAGATGAAGTAAATCAGTGACCATAAATGCCCACAGTAGTTTTGATGATCTTTGCTGACATCATAGAAATCTTTCAAAGTGAGTGTAGTCTGTATTTACAAGGAAAGCACTGGAGACCAGTGAGATTAAAAAGCATGGTTTGTAAATTAAAAGAAATAGTTGGTCTTTCTGTCCAAACTGTGGCTATTGAATATTTTTCCACTATGTCTTTATGTGCAGGTACCTACAGCTTTAAAAGTAAAAGGGAAATAAATTTGTATCCTGTTATTAAAATTATTATTGCAGATTGCTGAATTGCACAGTGCCTGAAAAGACAGAATGCCATCTACGTTCGTGTTTCTATTCTAGTCAGGAAACTCAGAGAACTTCGCACATCTGTGAATATCCGTCATTGGAGCGCTTGCCTTTTGCAATCTGAATACATAAAGTTTAAAAGGTTTATTTATACCAACTCCAAATGGCAAACATTTAGGTTTCTGTCTTCCTTTGTCTCTGAATATTTTTCCCAGGGTCAACGTCTCTTTGAGAAATTGCTCCAGCTGACGTCACAAAACATCGAAATCAAGCTGGTGAGCGACGTGACCGCTGCTTCAAAGGTATTAGAAGCCTTGAAATTAAAGGGTAAGGCCAAGGTCGATGCTACTTTACCGCGGACATTCTGTGACAATACCGTGAATTTCGCTTCAAATAATACATCATTTCTTTCTCATTAGTACATTACACATATTGTTTCTTAGTTCTCCTTTGGCCACCCCCCTCCACCAAAAAACAAAACCCTGATTACGGCTTTGAAGTGAGGAAACTAGTTAACCAATGCTGCTGAGATTTCAATAGTGGTATTTTGTATATCGGTTTATGAGAAATAATCTTCTGTCCATTAAATGATGTTTAGTTAAGAAGAAGAATCAGACTTGTCTGCACAGATCAGGACTTTGATCTCAAGAAAAGAGCCACTTCAAGGGAATGAAGTACTAGGTTCCCATTTCTCTCCTGCCAATCAAGTGGAAATCCTCTTTGTGTGATGTAATCTTCAGTAAAACGCTTGGGTCTAGGAACCGCGGAAGCACTGTGATTCCTGACTTTAGGATAATTCTGCAGGAAACCTCACTCACCCCGTCCACTCTGCGGTGTGCCCTGACCACAGCCACGCTGAGCTTCATTCCGGCATAATTTTCTTTCCCTGTCATCATCTCTAGCTGGATTCTCAATTCCAAATAGTTTTTTTTTTTTTAAAAAAAAAAAAAAGAAAATTGTAAAATCGTTTTCTCAGCATTTCCTATGCAAAACTGCTGATGTGTAGAACAGATTGACACCTGAAACCCAGCGAAAATGTTCAAGTTGCAAGAAGAGAAGAAGGCGAGGTCCTCTGGGAGTCTCTGTGTTTTACCCAGCTGTATTGGCTCTCAGCTGTCTGCTGTTTGAACAGAACGTGCATGCTGGTCACCGTCCTTCCAGGACTAAGTGATAATAGTTTCTAAAAGTAGGACAGATTGACCCTCGTACATGAGCCCAAGAGATATAAAACGTATTGAAGCTAGGCATAGTGGCTCATGCCTTTAATCCCAGCACTCAGGAGGCAGAGGCAGGTGGATCTCTCTGAGTTCAAGGCCATCCTGGTCTACAAAGTGAATTCCGAGACAGCCAGGACTATTATACAGAGAAACCCTGTCACAAAATAAAATTAAATAAATAATTGAAATAGAGAAATAAAAGACCTGAGGTTGGATATACACATCAACATTGTATAGACAGCTTTGCATTGCTATAAGAAAATACCTGAGATAATTAACGTAATAAAGGAAAAGCTTTCCTATGACAGACTGTTCCGTAATTGAGTCCCTTGTCAACTGTCCCTACTGCACTGGGCCTCTGGTGAATAGTTCAAAGTGCTGGCACATGACAGCGGAGATTGTTTAGCTTAAGACAGCCACAAAGCATATCAGAAAAACAGGGAGAGACCAAGTTATCAGTCTCTCTTTGGGGACCTTGAGGATGCCGCCTTAAGGCTCCACCACCATCCTGACATGGGGTTTTGGGGAACACTTATCACAAAGCCTATCACCATGCTACTAGGGTCATTGTTATCATTTTGTTTTCTTTTGTTTTGATCTTTTGAGATAGAATCTCACCACTCAGCCCTGGCTGACCTAGGCCTCACTATGTAGACCAGGCTGGCTTCAAATTTGCAAGCAATTCTCCTGCCTCTGTCCCCAGACTGCTGAGGTTCCAGACAAGAGCTACTATACCTATAGCTGTTTGCTTGTTGTTGTTGTTTTTTTCCTCTGTGTAGGGAAGTTTAAATATGTGTAGGATGTTGCTATATCTGAAATTTTTCAATTAACTTTTTTTTCAGTTAGCATACTTTTTAAAACTAGTCAATACCCAGTTCAGGCATAGCTCAGATGGCTCTGAAATGTATTATTACTTTTTACATTTAAAAAATATATCCAATTGAGTTCCTACCATCCACGCATTGCTCTCTAACACACCCTCTTTAGGAAGGGATTCCCTTTGGGTAACTGGGGAGTGGGAAGGGCTGTGTTTGCAGTTTTCAGAATACTTTACTCAATAAATCTGTTTGCATAACCTTGGGCTTATTAATGGGGAAAGAGAGGGCCTGAGAAGTACCATTTATTCCTAGTTATAGCTTTTGCTAAATCTTATAAAGGTACTGTGGATGGATGATAGGTGGGTGGATGAGTGGATGGATGGATGGATGGATGGATGGGTGGGTGATGGGTAGGTAGAAGGATAGATGAATGGATGGATGATAGGTGGGTGGATGGGTGAATGGATGGGTGAATGGTTGGGTGGATGGATAGGTGGATGGATGGGTAGATGGATGGGTGGATGGATGGGTAGATGAATGGATGGATGAATGATACATAATCAGAGAGTCTCTTAGTCAGCTTGTGTGACTCCAATTAAATGCCAGAGACTGAGAAATTGATGAAGAACAGAAATGTATATACCCATAGTGTGGGGTCTGAAACTTCAGCCTCACGGCATTCACAGTGGTGTCTGGCATCATGTCATCTGTGTCCTCTGTGACTGATATCTCATCAGGTGACTCACAGGTGCAGTCTGTGGTTTGAATGGAGCTGACACTTGGGGCTTCCCTCATTAGCAGGTGAGCTCCATAGACAGCCTCCCCTGTCCTGCTGGACAACTGACAGTTGTGGTCCCTACTGAACACTGCAGCATCTTCAACAGCAGATATTTCATTCATGTTTACGGGTGGTCATAATTCATTGACTGAAGTCAGAATTTTTGTCATTTATCTTGTGTTTGTTTTCTGTAGCTCAGACCGGTTTAGAACTCATCGTGTGGCTCAGGCTGGCTTAGGATTCACAGCAGTCACCCAACTCCAGGCTCCCACGTACTAGAATTCCAGGCATAGCTACTGTGCCTGGTTTTACGGGAGGCAGAGACAGGTGGATCCTGTGAGTTCAAGGCCAGCTGATCTACAGACTACAAAGAGAGTTCCAGAACAGAGAGGTTAAACAGAAAAACAATGTCTCAAAAACAAACAAAAATTAAGTGTGAAACAAGACAAAAGTCCTTTCACCAATAACACAATGTTTAAACGCTAATGTGTTTGGCTTAGTTTTGCTATTTATTTAGGGAAAACAGAGTGAGCTTCTGGGTCTTTTTGTCAAATTCCAAAGGCAAGCTTCACCTTTGCTTATTTGAATTCAAGGAACCTGTACTCATTCATCAATGATAACTCGTTTTCGTTTTCACATCCACTGTGTGGATTTAAAACTTCAAAGGAAACCATTCTATGTCAGAGATTGGAGTTATTTAAATTTAAAATTAATAAAAAGTCTCCGTGGTTTCCAACTTGAACATTTTACAATGGCTTTTGAGCCACTTACTCCAAATGAGCAGAGTATAATTTAAGCTACGTTGACATCTGAGGGAGTGTGTGTGACTTAGGTCATAGTGCTATATAATTATCCCTAAGTCCAGCTCTCAGGTAGGTAAGCTTGTCTATGTTAACTTCATATCAGCGTTGAGAAGTATAATTTGGAAATTTTTCTGGAGGTCACACAGTGTTATTCCAGCTTCTACCCTCTGGAAGCTTGCCATGAGACAGGAACTTGAGAGCCCCAATGCTCTCCTGTCCTGAGATGCTTTATTTTGAAGCCTTCTACATAGCGTAGAATCATTGAGCAGAAGCACTTAGCATCTTTTCAGTCTGTCCTGGCAGTGACTAAGGTCAAGATGTCCTACTGCCAACCATGCAGGATTCTCTGCTGGTCTTTGCTCTCACGTCAGCCTCTTCAAAGGTGATGTCATTCGGGCACACGCTACAGAGCATAAAGGCTGGGTGGTCCCTCTGTCTTATAGCTGGCCATTAGCGTTTGAAGAACTCTGTCTTGTACTTATCTTCACAGAACACTAAAATATTTAGTAGGGCAGGGACTACTCCACCCGCGTGTACCGGAACACAGTGTGCTCTGATACTATCTGAAGTGGCCAGCAGAATATTTAGACACAGGTCCTATTGTGTCATACGCATAGACGGTGCTGAAATTCTGGACCCGCCATCACTGTGGAATGCTATCTTAAGTAAATCATTTTTTCTGAACCTCAGTGTCCTTACCAATAAAATGGTGATAATAGTAACTTCCCTGAAGGATATGGGAGTTAAACAAATGACATTTGCTTTGGCCACTGGTATAATTTGTGGCACGTTACTTTAGTATTTTATGTCTTAGTCTATACTGGGTCCATTTCTGCTCCTACAGCTTACCCCCACCCCAGCCCTGTGATATTCTAGTGCTAAGAAAGTCCACTTCTAACTCTGTTATAGGACAACTTTGGGACAACCATGGGTTCCCCTCCCTTTATGTTTATGCAGTGATTCTAGGTAAGCACCAACTTGACTTCAAAGTGTTGGATGAGTTCTAAGGATGATTAACAACCCAGGCTGTTGCCAAAACAACCCTATCAAATTTCTTTTCCAATTTGGGCTTTTATATCCTGTCTCTGGCACAAGTACAAATGATATCGTCACCATTTTTCTCCACTCTAGCCTTGCTGTGTTCTAGTCTCCACATAAAAGGATGCTTCTAAAAAATAAGATAAAAGAAAATGAAAAAAAAAAAACAAATTCCCTCCTTCCCTTCTTGTCTGAACATTTTTCAGCAGCTCACTGTCATCATTAGTATTATGCCCCAATTAAGAACACCAATTTCTATAGAGAAGGTATGTGAACTGATTTCTAAGGCTATTTTTTCTCAATTTAAAAATTCAAATGCATTCATTTACTAAATACTGAGATAAAATAACTAATATGCACCAGACATGATATTTTATAACTGTGAGAACTTAAGGCAACACTAAGTTAAAAACTGAGTCACTTTGAATTTGACTTAAATATATTTAAGTAAATTATACTGAGGTCTGGGCTAGGACTGGGAATAAGCAACGCTGTGAAGCCAGGCACAGTTTGCATATGACTCCAGCTACTTAGGAGGCTAAGGCAGGAAAACCACTTGAGACCTGAGGTTCAGGCCAGACTGGGGAGTGAATGAAACCTCGGCTGGAGAATAAGTAAATAAGTAAGTAAATAAATAAATAAATATAATGTGAAACTCAGGTGGTGGATGAGAGGAATCTCTCTGGATCCTTCCTTCTTCTCCCCCTCTGAGGCCTGCGCTCCTCTGCATTCCCTCAGGCCCTAAGACATCCCCTTCTTAGCTGCCACTGCACAACAACGCCATTTCTACCTCTAGACTTTAGCTTAGAAGTAGAACTGGATGTTCAGCACACCTAGACAATAGAGAAATCTGTGATGAAACACCTCAAGCCTGCCTGCAGAAAGAATCACAGAGCCCTGCAGTGTTTCCATATCTCCCCCGTGTCTATAACACTGAGAATTCTATTTATTTGTAAAAAGAGAATGTGCACTCTGTCAAGTTGCCAAGTTTAAAATCAGAAGATTTGGAAGAGCTGGAGGATTTTATCCAATGTAATAAAAAAAACCTAGGTAATTTCAAAGCGATATTTTTCTCTGTGATAAGAGGAATCTTCTAAAAAGCGATGCCCTGCGATTACACCTTAAGCTGTGTCTCAGTGGCTGTACTGGTTGCTAGGTGATAGGACAAGCATTTGAATGTGTAAGTGGTGTGTGCCTCTGCAATAATGCTGAAGTTGACTGTCTGACCTAAGCACGTGTGCTAAGAGGTTGGTCCTCAGAATGGTGCTATTGGGAGCTGGTGCAGCGTTTAAGGCGCTTTGTGGGCACGTGCCTTTGAAGGGGATCGTGGGTCTCTGATCTCTTCCTCAATCTGGCACATTTCCTGGCTAGACGGCATAAGTTTTTGCTCTGCCACAGGCTTCCACCATGGTGTGATGTTTCGCCACAAGTCCAAAATGGAGCCGTGGGTTAGATCCTGGGCTAGAGTCAACTAGAACTGAGCAGAATAACATTTTTCTTTTGACACATTACATGTCTTAGTTGCTTGTGATGGTAACAGAAAGCTAACACAGGTGCTCATTCCATGGAAATACACATGCTACCTTCCTCCTAACAGAAAGGGCACTGGGAGGCTTGCTGGAAGTCAAGAGTACTTCCACTTGTCAATATTTCTTTTAGTAAGCCCCTGTGGAGATCAGAACTGAGTGCCTCACTTCTTGTATATGCCTTTCCACACGGTCACTTGTCCAGGTGGATGGGCAGGGAGCCTTACAGTTTGCTGAGGTGTCCAGCTTCTTCATCCATGTGGCTAATTAACAGAGACAGGCAGAGGTATGAAGTGATTCCTCCCTCACCAGGAAGGTTAGGAACACAATGCTTGACTGCATCTCTTGCAGCTTTTTGCTGACTCACTTTTTTTTTTTTTTTTGAAGCTGCTATAGCAGAATACGCAGAAAATAGGCGATTTTAAAAGAACAGAAGTTTCTCACAATCTAAGAGGCTAAGAAATCTAAGGTGAAGGTGCAGGCAGCTGGTGAAAGCCTTCTTCCTGTGTTATCTCAGGGCAGAAGGCAGGAAGGGCCAGAGAGGAGCAACTCTCCATCAGGCCTGTACGGCCCTCAGTCTCAGTCATAAATGACTCTTCATGGTCAAATCGCATTTTAGACCCCGTCTATTTAGACTGTCCCACTGGCCAGGAAGCGCTAAGCATTTTGAAGGGACCACAGTTAAACCACACTGGAAGGGAAATAGAGATGCATAGCTTTGTTGGAATGATTGCGAAAGTTAAACTTTGGTTCGTCTTGAGCAAATGTCACATGCAAACTAACTATATGGCAAGATGTAAAATAACGAGGAAATCCCTGCATTGTAGCATTACAACCGGGCAAAACACAAACGATTGTTCAACATGTGTTTTCACAGAGTTAGGACAACTTGACAGAACGCAGCAAAGCCAGAGGTGTGTGAGTCGTGATGGTGGCATTTTGCTAGCAAATGGTCATGACTGCAGTAGAAACAGACTTAACGGTGGGATATTTCTTCTGCCAACCCCATTGTGTTTCAGACCTGTTTTCCCTCAGGTTGCCATAGCAGCTGCTGTGAGAAAGGTTCACAAGGTTATTATACATGATAGGGAGCCAGTCGTCCCACAGAGAACATGCTGAGGGGGAACAGTCAACGACGTGGGGATATGCTCAGATGGCGCTGCTAAGGGAAGAGCCGTAGTCTGCAAGATGGAAGCCACTTCGTCATTTCTTCGTTTCCAGGAATTACTTCAGAGTGTTCATATGGGCAGCCCATACGTGATGAGATTACAGCTGTTTTTGCTCTTTTGTTCTGGTGTGTGTGTGTGTGTGTGTTGTGGTGTGTGTGGAGTGTGTGGTGTGGGTGGGTGTGGTGTATGGTATGTGATGTGTGTGTGTTAGTAATGGTGTTGATGAAGGTGATGATGATGGCAGTGGTGATGATGGTGGTGATAATAATGATGATGGTGACAAATATGGTGGTATTTCTATGGCAGTATGGTGTATGAGTTCTGATTCTAGAAAGAAGACTATGTCCTTGGCTTTGTTCCAGTAGAACTCTGTAAAATATTTAATCTCTTGAAGTTTGTGTCCTATGGTTTCTTATTAATAAAGAAACTGCCTTGGCCCATTTTATTGGATAGAAAATTAGGTAGGTGGAGTATACAGAAGAGAATTCTGGGAGAAAGAAGGTTAGAGGAGGAGTCGCCATGATTCTCCCGCTCCAGACAGACGCAGGTTAAGATCCTCCCTGGTAAGCCAGCTCGCGGGCTACACAGAATATTAGAAATGGGTTAGAACAATATGTAAGAGCTAGTCAATAAGAAGCTGGAACTAGCCGGGCCAGACAGTGTTTAAAAAAATACAGTTTCCGTGTAATTATTTCTGGGCATAAGCCTGCCATGCAAGCGGCCGGGGTGTTGGGGACGCAGCCCCGCCGCTCCTATTTCAACATTCTACAATCAGCTTACAATAGTATTTGCTGCACAGGGCTATTAATGAGTTAATTCACAGAAAGTACTTAATATAGCACCTGTTAGGAGCTTTAAAACATTTTCAATTTTTTAAAAATAAAGATTTTTTTAGCCAAGTGAGGTGGTGCATGCTTTTGGTCCCAGCACTTGGGAGGTAGAGGCAGGAAGATCCCTTGTGAGTTTGAGACCAGCCTATTCTACATAATGAGTTCCATGACAGTCAAGATTGCATAAAGAGACCCTGTCTCAAAAACAACACCAACAGAAATAATAACAATTTAAAAATAATAAAAACGATCATTTGCATAAAGGAAAAATTGCTAGGATAAGAGGGAAGGAGGAAGAAGAAGAGACTATAGGGGAGAAGACTCCAGAGACAGAGATGATGCCTTGCGATTTGCAAATGCTCCCAGTAATGTGGGCTGTGGTGCTGAGCCTTACAGCCTCAGAACAGACTGTCGGTCAGCAAGTATGTCCTTGGGGCTTGGGGCTTGAAGGGCAACCCTGCATACACCTCCCTTGGCTCCTGTTCTCCTGAGGCTTCCCTCACATATGCCCTAAAGGGTTTCTTGGCTAAAAATTCCACCACATAAATATTGGATAAGAATGACTTAAAACTCCAGTGAGGACTAAATCTTTCTTGCTTTGTGGAAGACAGGATCTAACTCATGCAGCAGCCTTGAGTTAATGTCTATGCCTCCTCAGGAGGCCAAATTTTCCACAGAAAGCCTGCCCTTTGGGGCCGCACACGGTGTGCAGAACAAGAGGGCCCTGATTGGAGGCTCTTATATTCAATAAAGAGGTTGATGAACAAATCTATTTCTAAGCAAAGCTGATGAGAAGGCGCCTGCAGCCTTGGAAACTCAGCTGGAGCCACTGTGTCCCCTTACGTGACTTTCCTGGGGCTGCCCAGGTAAGATATTCTGATAGCATTGCAACCTGAGTTCAGAGCTTTGCTGTGGTTTTAGTTTGTGCTTAGTGTAAACCATACTTAACTTTAATTTACCCTTCTAAAAGGCTTTTCCTTCCTTTGTTCCTATTCAATGCTGCAGTGGTCTGAAAAGGAAAAATAGGAGTATCTTGTACATTGTTGGAAATTCAACAACGGAACAACTCACTTGAAAGAATTTTTGAGCCTCCCTGAATAATCAGTTTTCCACAAAATTCATTCATAAGTGTTATGTGATTTAAATTTGGGGAGGAGGTTATTGCTTAAAGATTAACTTTGTGTGTGTGTGTGTGTATGTGTGTGTGTGTATGAGTGAATACCTCCTATGTGTGATTCCTGTAGAGGCCAGAAGAGGGCATCAAGTCCCCTGAATCTGTAGTTACAGGTGTTTGCTTAGAACCAAACTTGGGTCCTCTGTGAGAGCCAGGTTTTTAACCTCTGAGCCATGGCTCAAGTCCCTGATTTGTCATATGCAAACTCTATAGTTTTACAGCCATGATAGCTAGTAACTACACATAGTGGTGGGATGCACTGTGGTGTCTTGGCACATCTGTACATTCTATAGCCATCAACATGGCCCTCACTCAGGAATACCCCACTTATTTGCATTGGGAATATTCAAGATCTTCTCCCTTAGCTAGGTGAAATATTTGATTAGTTCTTGTCAACCTCTGTCACCCTACTGTGCAATAGAACACTAGATATTACTCCTTCAATTCACCTGTACTCCTACACCCGTCAACTCTCTTCGCCCTCCACCCCTCCCCCACACCCTATTGGAGGGCACCAGTAGCCCCTGGGATACAAGGTAAATGCTGCCAGTCCAGCGTTTGTGCCCAGTAAGCTTCTTGCTCAGTTGCCTCCCAAAGCAATGTTCCTTCTTTTCCCTGCTTCAGACTCAGTTTACTTAGACAACATAAGACCCCCTTCCCCCGTTGATTTTTTGCTAGGGTGAAGATTGCTGAATGAATGAATTTAAGACATAAAGAGAAAGATGCGACTCAGGCCCTAACAGTCAAAGCTTCCTGCAGTGGTCAAGGCTTGGGGCTTGGGCTGTGTGTTCAGTTGTGAACTTGCTAAACACTCTTCACAGTGGGAGGGCAGAGAGATACAGTATACCATCCAGGCATGGCAGTGCCTGTCCATAATACCAAGACTTGAGAGAAAGAGGCAGGAAGGAGATTGTAATGTCAAATCCAGACTGGGCAGCAGCGAAACCTCTGAAGAAAAACAAAAATAATATTGTCTCCTAAAAACCTTAATGAAAACACCTTCGGCCTGTAATTACTTTAATGATGATAGTTGTAGTTGGATTTTTCTTTGGGTGGGAAGCTCACCAAAACATGACATAGAGACTTGTTATTAATTATGAGAGCTTGGCCTTAGCTTAGGCTTCTTTCTAACTAGCTCTTATAACTTAAATTAACCCATATTTTTAATCTATGTTCTTCCATGCATTCGTTACCTCATCTCCATTTTGTCCATCCTGCTTCCTCCATGTCTGGGGGGCAACTCTTCCTTTTTCTTCTCCTGAGACCTCTCTGTCTCCAGAAGTCCCACCTGCCTAGCTATTGGTTGTTTAGCTTTTTATTAAACCAATCACAGTGGCACCTCTTCACACAATGTGAAGGAATATTCCACCACAGACAGCTGCTCCTGATAGGTGTTTCTCCTGCTTTGCCTGTGTTCTTATCCTCTGGTACCCCTGAGGTGTGGATATCACTACAGTTTATGGTTTTTATGGTCTTATCCACAATACATATTGTCTCACAGATGAGGAGACTAAAAGATGCAGTTCATGGTACAGGTCATGGATGATAGAAGGGATCTCTTGTGCTCATACTTGACATAGTGCCCAGATGCTTGATTTTTATCAGTATTGCTGGGTTTGGAAAAATCACGTGCTTCAAGGAGGCCTTGGGAGATAACAAAATCATCCACCCTGTTCCGTTTAGCAGCTTCAAATTGCACTGGAAAGGCCTGGGTCCGGGAAGTTGCTTCAGTTGGTTAGGTGCTTTGCTGTACAACCATCTAGACACAGCAGCACATTCCTGCAAGCCCAGTGGTTGGTGTGGGCAGCACAGGAAAGTGCCCAGAGCTCACTGGCGAGCCTAGTGGATCCATGAGCTTCAGAGTCAGTGAGAAGGCCTCCAAGAAAGAACAGTGGAGCACAACTAAGAATACCTGACATCGGGGGCTGGAGAGATGGCTCAGTGGTTAAGAGCATTGCCTGCTCTTCCAAAGGTCCTGAGTTCAATTCCCGGCAACCACATGGTGGCTCACAACCATCTGTAATGAGGTCTGGTGCCCTCTTCTGGCCTGCAGACATAAACACAGACAGAATATTGTATACATAATAAATAAATAAATATTTTTAAAAAAAAAAAAGAATACCTGACATCCACTTCTGACCTCAACTTGTGCATACGCATGCACACACACATACATGTGCATACGCATGAACACATGTATACACACAAAAAATATTCTAAAAATGCTCTATGGCTCTACTTATATATAATCTGGTTATTTTATAATGTTTATTGTGATATTTGGCAAAGCGTAGTTGTTTGTATTCAACAAGACTAGCCAGAAGGCAAAGGCTGACACTCTTCCTGGGTCCTGAGTAAAGCTTTGTGGTATGACGAAATAAGAAAGACCTCCTAACACAGTGGTTCTCAACCCTCCTAGTAGTGAGAACACAGTGGTTCTCAACCCTCCTAGTACTGAGTATTAATCAATACGAGTAAAAGATTTGAGCTGTGAACAAACACGGCCCAAGTAATGTATGCAGAACGCTTCAACAATGTGCTCGCTCTTTCCAACTGGGATATCCTAAAAAGTAGTCAGCCTAAAAATTATAACCTATAAGCAAACTCAACACATATCACAGAATTTCAATTATGCCGAATATATTCCCTGACTGCAGTGAAACCAAGTTAGGAACTAGTAGAAAAAATGATAACTACAAAACTTTCATATCATTGGAAATGAAACTTCCTGTTACTTATCCTAAAAAATGCTTGACCATGATCTCACAATGGAAATAAAGAATTTTAAAAAAATTCTATAAAACAGTATACCAAACTGTGTGGAATACAGCTGACGGTATTTAGATGGAATGGGACTTTCTTAAACACCCATGTTCTGAAACAGGAGAAGCTGAAGAATTGTCACCCATGAATCTATACCAAGAAAATCCTAACCTCAAGAATGCAGCAGAGAAGACAAACTATTAAATGCTAATTTGAATTAAGTAAATGCACCTAGAAAAATTCAATTAAAGCAAAGTTGATTTTTGAAGAGCTTGATAATTCTGTAACCCATTGGGTAGGTAGACTGCTCAAGAAAAAAAGAGGAGGTGTGGAGAAGAGCCTTGCTGATACTAGGAATGGGAAAGAGGAACATCACACAGAAAGATCAGGAATTTGAGGCACTTAAAAGCTAGTGGGAGAGTGTACAAATGACATGGACAAGCACCTTGGAAACTAAGAAACTGACATGGGAACTAATAGAATAGAGAGTTGTCTCCAGTTTCCACCTTGTCTTCCCTCTATGATGGAGCCTGGCCTGAAAGTGTAAACCAAAATAACCCTTTCCTGAACTAGAACACCTCATGGGGAAGTGACTAATCTACATGATCAAGGCCATTGGAGTCGTTTGGTAAATTTCCAGTCCTTAGTTGCCATGTGGAATACAAAGGATGAGGCAGAGCCCCTGGCATGGCTAGATCCCTCGAAGATGGATGGAAGAGTTAGTATGTAAAGAAGCAGCTGTACCATAGGCAGAACATTCACCATGTTCCTTGTCCATTAAGAATGTCACACCAACCTGAAGATACATTCAAACCACTGGAATGAGTGTATAAAAAAAGATATGTGACATCCTGTTAGAGGCCCAGCATAGAAACCTGACAGCATTGTCCTATAATATTTATCAAGTAATAAAGCATAGCTGCCCTTGCTCATGCTTGACCACACTAATTTTCATAATGTTCCGGAGTTAGCTTTTTTCTTGAGTTTAGAATGCCTGAAATGAGGCTGAGGGACTAGAGCGAGTGGAGCTCTTATCTGGCAGGAACAAGGCCCAGAGTTCTACTAATGCCCTACTAATTAATTAGTGTGTTGTATGAAAGATAAATATCTTCAATACACAGAGATACTTTACAATTATAATTACTTTTCAATTTTAAAAACATAAATAGCCACAATTTTTAAATGGGATCAGAATGTGAAGAGAAAAAATGTTTCTGTGGGATAATACTCTTGTACACTGTAAAGATTTCTCACTCGAATTGGTTTAATAAAATGCTGACTGGCCAGTAACCAGACAGAAAGTATAGGTGGAGCAACCAAACTAGGAGAATTCTGGGAAGAGAAAAAGCAGAGACACAGTCACCAGACAGATGCAGAGGAAGCAAGATGAGAATGCCTTACTGAGAAAAGGTACCAAGCCATGTGGCTAAACATAGTTAAGAAGTATGGGCTAATTTAAGTTGTAAAAAGCTAGTTAATAATAAGCCTGAGCAATAGGCCAAATAGTTTATAATCAATATAAGCCTCTTTGTGTTTATTTGGGACTGAATGGCTATGGGATTGGGCGGGACAGAAACTTCTGTCCACATATGTATAGGAAAAATAGAAAAAAATAGAATCAATATTTATGTTTAAGCTTTGGTTGACTTGTCTCCTTGTCCTATCAAAACCCTCTTTTTAAGCCTACCCAGCACTAGGAATCCCCTCACTTTCCTCTGTGTTTTATATCTCTTCACTGAAGACCTCCCTCTTCCCCAGATCCATGGCTCTTGTCCTGATCCCTGATCTCTATGGGCACTCATTCCAATTTAAACATATAAATTTAAAAATGTAAAGCTAGTATTTACATAGGAGAAAGAATATATTGCCTTTGCTTTCTAGACCTAGGTTACCTTACTCAGTATGATATTTTCTAGCTCCATAAATTTTCTCACTGATTCTATAATTTCACCTTTGTTTAGTGACAAGCAGTGTTCTGTTGTGTCTATCTGCCACATCTTCGTTATCCCGGTCACCAGCTGGTTGACATCTAGGCTGCTTCCATGTCCTTGCTGTTGTGAACAGAACAGCTATAATATGCTTATCCTCCAAACTCTGTCACACGAGTCCTTTGGGTGTGTACCCAGTAGTGGTGTAGCTGGGTCATAGGGTAGTTCTATTTGTAGCTTTTGGAGATGCGCTGACATACAACAGTCTGCATTCCCTCCAACAGGGAAAAAGGGACAACTGCTCTCCGCAGTCTCACTAGCACGGGTTGCCACCTGTCTTCTTGACAGCAGCTATTGTGACTGGTATGAAATGAAATCTCCAAGAAACTTGAATTTGCATTTCCCTGTTGGCAAAAATGTAGAACAAATTTTAAAGTGTTTATTGAACATTCATAGCTCTTCCTTTGAGAACTCTGTTCATTTCCACGGTTATTCCTTTTGTTCATGTTGAATTTCTTGAGTTCTTTGTGTGTTCTCGACATCAATCCCCTCCCTATTAGCAAATGCAGGCTTATCACCCATTCCTTAGGCTGTCTCTTTACCTGATGGATGATTTCCTTTGCTGAGCAGAAGCTTTTCTGTTTCATGATGTCCTACTTATCAATTGTCAGTCTTACTCCTGGAATGGCTGGAATCTTGTTTAAAAACTCCTTAGACCTCTATCTTTTCTGCCGTTTCTTTTTGAGAATGCAATTTAATTACAATGTTTCCATCTTTTCTTTCCTCCCTCTAAATCCTTTCATGTGCTCCTCCCCTGTCTCCTTCAAATGCATGGCCTCCTTTTTAATTAGTAGTGCATGCATATAGTATTTGCATATACATGTATATCCCTAAAGATAATCTATTGCACCCATAACTTGTAAAGTGCGCCCTACCTTTTCCTCAAGCAGTTTCAGACTTTCTGGCTGCATGTTGAGATCTTTGGTTCACCTGGAGTTGACTTTTGTGCAGGATGAAAGGTAAAGATTTAGTTTCATTCTTTTGCATATAAACATCAATTTTTCCCCCACAGTTTGTTGAAGAGTCTATCTTTTCATCAGTGTGTATTATTTAAAAAAAAAAAAACATTGAAATGAGGTTTTCAAAGGCCCTTGTATTTAAAAAGACAAAAATGGGCTGGCAATGCGTCTCAGCAGGAAGCGGTGCTTGCTGCCAAGGCTAATGTCCTGACCTCGATCCTTGGGAGCCATGTGATGCAGCAGAAGGAAAGAACTGACTCCTGCAAATTGTATCTGACCTCTGCACACCTGCCACATAAACATACAGAGCAAGTAGATGACTGTGATCAAAGAATTCAAGATAAAAATGAAGATTGAAGCCAGTGAGATTATTTTATGTATTTCTGATTTGGGTGTACTTGGTTTTGGATAATTTAACCTATAGGTTTTGTTTCCTCCTTCATAAACATGTGTGTGAGTGTGTGTGCCCATGCATACATGTACACATGCATGTGCATTTGTGTGATATGGGTGTACATAAACTGATATAAAGCAATTTCTTCTATTCAAAGATCCTCATTGCAAGCCCAGGAATAAATAATGGGAAATCAGTAGGATTTGAGACCGGATGCCACTCTGAGTGAACTGGTGGGTGTGAAAGCTGGAGAAACCTGTACCCACACCAGCCTGAGCACATGTCTGGCTAGTAGGCCCCTTGGATCTGCCAAATTGCCTGGAATTCTTTGTCCTTCAGGGCTGGTTTCCAGGCAGTTAAATTACCAGAGTCAACATGGTAGCCGATTGTAGCAAATCACCTTCCCTGTCATTTTCCTGCTCATCCAAATAACAACGCTGTCAGGCCTGGGAAGTCACCTAGAAGCCCTCCAATGAGATTTGCAAACACTCAGTTGTCACTTGGAAGTGACATGTGGCTTAAGAAGAGAACATTGTGTTCAGATGTTTTCCTTGTGCTGTTGAAGTTTTTGGTATTTGAGTTGAAAAGAAAATCAAAGACTTTTGGGGTCTTATAACTCCTGGGGACTCTTAAAAGGTGAAGTTTTTCTTTTTCTTTTTCTCATTTTCCTAATATAATCAAATACGTGGTCACAGCATTGAAAAAAGTAACCACACAGCTAATATTCCCCCGTTAACATTTTCTCATATGCCAGTTGCTCTTTCCTTCTGCATATGCCATCCACGTGTCTATGTATTTTTGGCAGGTAGGTGCCACAAAACAACTTAAACTAAAGGAAATTACTTGCCTCTGATTGGAAAGAGATTGGAGTCTATAGACAGTTCTGCATGTTACCTTAGAGATGGGGGAAACGGGCTAGCGTTCAGCTGCGTTTGGAAAGGAATGTTTGTGCCCCAGAAGGTTGCAGAGAAGTCGCTGGTTTCCCTGGTCTTTCTGTGGTGAGTGAGCAACAGAGAAGCAGCAACCAAAACATGGGAACACACTCAAACCGTGACACTAATGATGGGCTCATAGGCTGTGTTGCATGTACAAGTGTGTAAGAGTCTAAGAGTAGCATTCCTCTGAGTACTGTTGCTAGGAAAATAATTTAGGAAATACAATGTAAATATTGACTCTAATGCTGTATATAGGCTGCGCTTATATAACTACTTCCATGAATACTATTGCTTATTTGAAATTCTAATTCAACTGGGAGCTTCATTTTATTCTCCATCTGGCAGTCTTGGTCTGGGTGCAAGCAGAGCACAGGTGAGCCATGACAGGTACCCAGCAAGTTAAGTAGCCAAGAAGATAGGAGCTCTAGTCACAGAAGGAGACTCCAAACCCGTGCTCACTGCCTGCTCTGGACACTTAGAAGAATGACTTCGATTACTGCAAAGCATGTCTGGAAGGGCAGATTAGAATTAGAAGTTAGACATTAATAACTTTTTTCTTTCCCTGCCACCCATAGAAATATTTTTATTTACCTGTCCTGTGACATGAAATACGATGGATACAATGCATTACTCATGCATATTTTCTGCAGGTGAAAATAACAGCTACCTCTGCTATTTGTACAGAATTGTGGAGGCTGGTCATTTCTTTACCTAATCCCCCTCACTATTTTTATTCTTCAAACATTTGGAAGGAAATTTGCAAGTAATAAATTTAGGGGACTCTCCTGAGCCATGCCAGGCTACCTCACACATGCTCTGTTCATCACTTCATCAGTAACAACAGCTTTGCAGTGTTCAGGTTCCTCTTATTTTTATCTGGGGTATCACAGCTGTCAACTTTCAGTAGACTGTAAGATAAATTCTTTCTTAATCCTTTTCCACCTAAAGGATACTTTGCAACCAGGATCACATTCTTCAAAATGGGGAATTGAAGAAAGAGGAATTTAAAGTTGGAAAAAATGGCTGCCAGAACCTATGGCTAAGTTAGTTTAGTCTGATATTTGCCCTCCTACCAATAGTGAGCCTGGATTTTGGAAGCAGGTGATGCCCCCCTCATCCCTTGCCTTGTAGAAAATAGTTTATGAAGACTGTACTCAGAAGTTGTATTTTGTTGAAGATCAAATATTTCCCATGGTGTAATTTTCCCTTTATATCACTTGGTAATATTACATTTTATTGACTTAAAGCAGAAGGCTTATAGGTTAGTTTGGGGAAAATATATTTTTCCAATACAAAGGTAATTCCTTCTGGAGACTGGGAAATAGTAGCTTACATATTGACTAAAGACTTTTATTTTAAAATTTAAAAAGAGTTCCACAAAACATTAGACCAAATGGGAAACTTGTGAAAACAAATACAGAATTTGGTCGCTGTGGTTTCTGTTAATTTCTATCAGGGCCCTCTGAAGCATTTTGTTGATTGCGTTGGGTGGGTTACTCAGTCTAGGGGTTGTAACCCACCCTGCAATCAGTTATTCCAGGGTCTCGGAGGGGCGCTACCTGGAAGGGAATGAGCTAGGACAGAAGAAGGAGGCCAAGCAGATTTGTCAAAGCCTCCGTTTATTAGGATCATGGTTGCTGCTTATATAGCCCCTGAAGGGTAGGGAAACTGGACTCTTGCCGCGTGTTCCAGGTTACATAGGCCAAGGTTCGTCAGGTAGGCCAGGAGGTTACATTCGGACAGGTAGGCCAAGAAGTCACGAGTTGCCACACCTGGTTCCCTGGATAGCTGGAATGTGAGGCGTGTTCTGCTAACAGATTAACAGATTAATTGGGCGTGGGGCAGATTTTGTCAATAGAACATAATTATGGGTGTGAGGTTCCCTGCAGACTCCCCAGGGTGATGGTTCCTGTAATGATTTTTAGGAGGGAAATGGCTCGTGACAGCATTTCTTAGAAATCACCTGTTTTAAGTAAAGAAACTCCCTCAATAGTTTAGTGATGTTATATTTAATCCAATGCCTCTAAAATATGGTTATTGCAACATGGAATCAGTAGATAGATAGAAGATAGATAGATAGATAGATAGATAGATAGATAGATAGATGATAGATAATAAATAAAATCATTTATGCTTGCTTTTACTTAAAATCTTTGTGAGCAAGTATCTTATAGCCACACATCACATGTGGCACGGCTTATGCCCCACAAGAATTCATTTCTAAAACCAGTGGAAGCTGAGAAGTCTGAGACTAAGGCACCAGAAGACTTGGTGTCTATCAGGAAGCCACCTCCTGACTCATAGATACAACAAATGTCCACACAGGGTGCTAGAGAGGACATTCTTCTATAAGAACACAACCCGATTTGCTTCTGACCCCATTCAGACCAGGGCACCCACCTACCCCAGTCCCTTCTATACCTCCCTGAGAAATGTAGACTCTCACATAGTGGTCATGGAAACCAGAAATGGTTCAAGTTCTCTCTTTCTCCTCAGTTGTTGTTTCCTGGAAATAATTTCTTTTTTTCTTTTTCTTTTCTTTTCTTTTTTTTTTTTTTTTTGGATTTTTCAAGACAGGGTTGGAAATAATTTCTAATTTTCTACATAGACAGCCAAGAGGGAACTGGATGAAAGGAACACAGTTTACAGTGTCCCTCTCTGGGAGGTGTGTGGCAGGGAACTGTACCAGAACAGCCCTTCACTGAGAGGGAGCATGACACCAACAGCTCTGGGAAGAGCAGGGAGTTCAGCAGGTTCTTGACTTTGGATTATTACTTGACCTGGATTGAAGGTGTCTCCATTTCCCTTCATAAGACAAACTCATATGTTCTCATTCTTCTCCATGAAGTCTCTTCCCCTCCCCTACCTTACCGTCCCCTCCCTTCCCCTCCCCTCTCCTCCCCTCCCCTCCCCTCTCCTCTCCTCTCCTCTCCTCTCCTCTCCTCTCCTCTCCTCTCCTCTCCTCTCCTCTCCTCTCCTCTCCTCTCCTCTCTTCTTCTCTCCTCTTTTCTCCTCCCCTCCCCTCTCCTCCATTCCCAGAGCCCATATCCTTGGTTCTCATTTCCTTTTCGGTCCTGGGAATGTTTCTTATTTCAAAGTTCTGAGTTTCTCAGGCTGAATGAAGAGCTGAGAGCTTCCTGATTATGCACTCAGTTTTCCTCAGGGTGTGGTGAATCGACATTCATCATAAAGGATTTGATTTTAGAACTTCAGTATCTCTTTTGGCTGAGTATGATTAATTTGCCGAGTGACAGTAAAGTGTGTGCTTTGATGTCTCAGTAGCATTTGATGAAGTTGCTTTTGAGGATGGTTTCGGAAAACAATTGCACATGGATTCACAACTCAGAACCCTTCCTGCATGCACCTGCCTCAGTCTCTTAACACAGAGACCCCATGATGGCTTCCTAAGAAGTGTTTTCTCATTGAATCACCCTTTTTGGAAAGAAAACTAAGGCACAAGAAGTTAAGTGAACTGCTCACAAACTTAGGTACTCAGTAGGAGAGGCTCAAATGAAGAAGTCTGATGTGCAGGTCCTTTCTTGAGTCTAAAACTAGCTAGAGATGTCTTCCATATTTATGATTTTCTTCCAAACCTACCTTCTCACCTCCCTCTCCCATCTTGTACCAATCTCCTCCCATCAAATCCTTTCATTAGGTTTATTGGTAGAAAACTATAAACAGTGGATGAGTTTAGGTATGTCTAGTGCTAGCACATCTAGAGAGGTGCCTATGTCTTGCTGTGCCATCAAGATTCAAGGAGACCTCACCAAGCCAGCAAATTCCCAGGATGCACATCTTGAGGTGGTAGATTAGATGCCTGACCCTTTTCCTTAAGTCCTTGTTTTCTGCCCTGTTATCTGTCTCCCCAGTGGCTGGCTTTAGCTCCCCCATCTCCACAGTGACTTGGTTCTCGCTGACATCTGGGACTGCTTCTTCACATTGTCCTTATCTCACATGTGATTTCATTTTTACCCTTGGCTGCTTCACAGAGTGTTTCAATATCCCCGTCCTTGCCGTGTCGTGTGTGTGTGTGTGTGTGTGTGTGTGTGTGTGTGTGTGTAAGATTAATAGGAACTCAGAGCTAATGGGCACTGGGTGGGTTTGTAAGAAACCTGGGCACCAAGCCACCAAGAATTTAGGGCCCTTGGAGCTGTCCACAGCTGTCAGGAGAAAGCCCCATTCACTGGATACAAGGTTGGCTGAAAGGAACACTGGGAAGAAAACCTTTTTACTTCCCTTTCCACAAATTCTGTGAGAAGTTGATAAAGAAAGCAATTCCTATCTCATTTGCAGTGGAACACAACATTCTTGAAAGAAGAATAATGTTGAAACTATTGGTTTTCAAAGGAAGGGACAATCGAAATGTCAACATTTGGGAGTTTTATTTAAGTCATGTTAGTAAGTACTGTCTAACTGTCTGATGTCTCCTTTTGTTATGAATTTTGGCTTGGAATGGAACCAGCGTTGAAGTTTAATTTAACCATGCTTCCCACATACAAAGGCTTGTTCTATCTCATTTCCTTCACAGTACTGGGGCCTTTGCTGCTTGTTAGGTCTACTCTGATCTAATGGAGGTCACAAGCGATTGCCTACAGCCATAGACAGAGAAGAGATGCTCACATTCATTCAGTCCTTCCATTTGTCTGATGTTTCTTCTCATGTCTATTGGACTCCTAAAGCCATCACTGTGCTGCCTCCTTGAGTTAATGAGCAAAACCCAGACTTTAAAGGTATATCATGTTCTCCTTCCTTCCTCCCATCCCTCTGCTCCTCATCACTCGCCCTTATTCTTTCTTATTTTCTTTTGACCTTTAGTTAAAGATACTGAATCTCTTATAATAATTTTCATGCATCACCACTTATAAGAGTAAAGTCTCTACCAGTCAAGACCTGGGGTCTGGGCTGCGGATGTAGCTCAGTGCCCAATGTTTGCTTACCACATGCAAGGCAGTGTATTGGACCCCAAGCACTGCAAAAAAGAGAAGAGGAGAGTAGGGGTTGGAGGTATTTGTCACTGTCGCGTCAGGCAAGTCATATCCTTCCCCTGAGAATCATTCTCTTGCACTTGTCTTAGATATAAAGCTGGGAAATGAGCTAATTCTTCCATCCAAATTCTAACCAGACCTGAGCCTGTTTAGTTCCTAAGATCAGACCAGGCATGCCCAGGGCAGCATAGCCATACAAAACGAGCTAATTCTCCATAATTCTTTGACGTCTTTTTCATTTAAAGCACCATGTGGAGCATAGTAGTTTTAGTAAGACAGTCGTCACTGTTAGCTTGTAGTAATCAAGCCTGAATGGCATTAAACACGCATTTAAAGATTAAAATCTAATGAGTCTCCCTTCTAACAGGGGAGTATAATGGCAATGCACGTATTACAGTTCCGACCACAGTTTTCCCCAGTAAAATTAAATTCATCTACCCCAAATTGCACAGATATAAAATCTTTTCATTTGCAAATAGTACCTAAAATTTTATTAGTTCCCGGAAGAATTTGTGTTTTGGTTAGAAGAACAAAATGTTTTCCATTTACTTTCAATCCTTTTTACAAACACAGATTCATTTGCCCTCGGTTTCCTGGTCTTTGTTGCTACCATTAAAAATCACATAACATAATCCCTGCACGCTAGCATTTTGATTTGTCCAATTCACCCCAACAGCTTCTGTGACCTCCATTGGCAGGATATGGTGTGTGGAGTCTGTTTTCTTTTTTTATCAGCTGTTGGTGGGCTTTTCAACTTAGAATATTTTATTTTTCAACTTTTAGAGATTTTCCCTTTTTTATAGTTTCTCTCAGTCTGACTTTGGTTCTCTCTAGAACTACCATGATAGGATTATGGACACAGTGATAGTGGCTTCTCTGGTTACTTTGGCTAAAAACCTATCAAAAACAATTTAAAGAAGTAGAGATTTATTGGGGCTGATAGTTTCGGGGGACACAGTCTATCAAGGTGGGACAGCACAGCCACGGGAACAGGTGACCTTCTTGTCACATTGCGTCAGCAGTCAGGAAGCAGCAAGGTAACAGGAAGTGAAGCAGATTATACAATTTTAATACCCATCCTCAGTGATCCACTTCCTCCAACAAGGCTCCTCCTCTCAAAGGTTCTACCAACTTCCCACACAGGGCCACCAACGGGGGACCAAGTGTTCACACACATGGTCCTCCCGGAGACATTTCACATTCAAATCATATCAAACATCTCTGTCAAACTCTGCCGTTTCTTACTTGGTGCTTTAGTTACCATCTTTTTCCCTTCATAAATGTCCTGCTTTGGAGGGAGTTTCTTTTTCTTCCCTGAGATTTTCATTGAGATGTTAGTTGACCCAAAATAGTTCTGCCATGCCCTGATTTTTCAATCATAGTTGTAGTCTCTCGGTGTCCTGGGTTGTCAATTTTCACATCATCAGAACATTTGGATCTGTGCTTGTTTCCAGTGCTGTCAATCAATCAAACAGTTGATTGCTTCTACTGAATTTTAAAGATTTCAAATCATGAGCACACCTTTAATCCCAGCACTTGGAGGCCAATGCAGGTGTGACTTCAGGGCCAGTCAAGAGCTGCATAGTGAGACCCTGTCTCAAAAAAAAAAAAAGTTCCAATCACATGGCTTTTGTCTGCTGTGAAAGAACCCCGGGATTCCTAACTGAGAAGAAGGGTTAGTTTGGCTTTCAGTTTGGTGGTTTAAATCCAGAGTCTAAGTCTCCTGCTCTAAAACGAGGAGTGCAGACTAGAGCTAAGCTTCTTATCTCTGGGTGTCCAGGAGGCAAAGAAAGGCTCCCACAATCCCTTCAAGTGTACTCACAGTGGCCAACTTTCCTTCCGTCAGCCCATTTCTCAGAGGTTCCATCAGCTCCTAGTAGCTGCACAGGGCGGTGGCTAATTTTTTACCATGGGAGCCTGGGAGTTCTAAGTGTCTTAATCGTAGATTAGTTTTTATTGTTTTAAAATTGCTCTGATTAATGTCCCAGTGAATGCTTGCCTCTTCCATTAATCTGACCAAGGTAAGCTGTGTGACTTTGCTACTTGGGGAGGATCTAAACTGTTGAAGTATGAAATAATAATTAGAGCATGGCTTTATGAGGGAGGAAGAATGCCCTTGTAAGTCCAAATCATAAAACAAAAGACACTTTCATGAGTCACCTAAAAATTGCTCATTGTGATTTCAGGATATCTGAAGAGATGTTGGAACTGCAGTGAGCTCTTCAGTTTCACTGTAGATGTGTATACATGTATTGTGTACATACATGTGTGTACACATACATGTGTGAGTATGTATATGTGTGTATGAATAAGTGTACATATGTGAATGTGTGTGCATACTTGTGTGTGAATATGTGTGCATGCTCATGTATGTACACATATATGTGTGTGTGTTTGTGTACTTGTGTGTATGTGACATATGTGCCATGGTGTAAGCATACAAGCCAGAGATCAATCTTGGATGTTGGGGCTCATACTTCACTTTGTTTGAAACAGGGTCTCCTGCTACTCTGTGTCAGGTGAGCTGGCCCATAACTTCCAGGGAGTCTCCTGTCTCTACCTCTCATCTTACCATGGAAGCACTGGAATTGTGATGTGAGATGCTGTGTTTGACTTGAGTTGGGTTCTGGGATTTCAAACTCAGGCTGTTAGGCTTGTGTGACGAATACTTTGTCCACTGAGCCATCTCCATTGAGCAGGATCCACTCTTTCCACAACTGGGGTGTTAACTGATAACTTTCCACGTTTCCTCCTCCCCCTTACTGAATGTATTGAAAGCAGAGATGTGTAATCATGGGGACACTTACTCTTCAGTGTTCCCCATTAGCCTTCAAGCCAATGAATTCCCTAGGCGTGAAGTAAACTGATTAAACCATACTGGGTAACAAAAGTGAAGCTTATAGGAACAGATCGACTGTGGCCCTTTTCTGAAGAGAGGATGGATTAATAAGATAGAGTCTGCCACAGACCCAACTCTAGGAGAACATCTGAAAGACTTTCCAGAAAACTATAATGACTGATGAACCACACGCTGATACATGTTGGTTCAAAAAATAAATGTGTTTTTGTAATGCTATTTGGGACCCAAATATATGTGAGAAAACACACAATAGAAACGGGAAATGAAGGACAGAGAATTTTGAATATGACTGTAGGATTAGCAGGGGCACAGGGTCAGGCACACACACACACACACACACACACACACAGAGATGATGATGACCTCCTGTGCTGATATTCAAATTCTGCTGTGCCTGGTGGCCCCTCCCCTGGGATCTATCACTCTTCCATGGCTCTTCTTAGGCCAGGACAGCTAAAAGCTAAGGACCACACACCTTTGCTTTTAGAGTGAAAACCGGAAGAAAGGACTAAGCTGTCCCACTCTCAGAGGACATCTGTCAGGGTGCTCCTGTCCCCACAGATCCTTTCATCCTTGTCTCACTGAGACAGGAGTCATGCTTTGCGTTTTCCCTAGTGAGAGGTCAAGTTCATGGTGTGAATCACATCCCTCTTTTCGAATATCCCAGCAGCGTCCTTATGCGTGCAGTGTTGTGTGTTCCCGGTAATCAGGATTCTGACAAGGAAATGTATCTGCGAGATGGCCTCCTCATTAGCACCGAGTATCTGAGGGCAGAATCGCTTAGTTCACTAAATACGTACATGGAAGTCTGCTCTTTGAAGAGAATTGACTTTAATACATTTAAACGGCCTTGAATCAGAATGAACTAACGCTGTCAATGCACTTGGGATGGCAATGCTTCAAGACATGACTGTGGATTATATACACCACATTCTGATTAAAACAACTGGTCACATTTAGCTCTTGGGGGTGTTGTTGGTTTGTTTGTTTGTTTATTTTTGGTTTCCGTGACAGTGTTGGTGGCAGTTTACTGCTCTGGGTTCCATCCCATTAAGACCTGGACCTAGATAATCATGGTTGGAATTAAGAACTATTAAGTAAAGGGCAAGAAGAGGCTAAATCTAAACTATGCAATGAATATGGTAGGAGGAGAAGTAAGGACAATGGAAAGAGATGAATGAAATAAGGTACAGGAAACATCAGCCAGTTGCTTTCCTACTGGGACAGGTGTAATGCTGAATGAGACATTCTTTTAGAAATTACAAAATTTTATTACTATTATTACAAAATAATAAGATACTATTCCTACCTCACCAATAGATAGCCAGAGGGAATGGGGTTTTCGTGCTGATCTGGGCAACTTGAGAAGCTGTGGTCTTGCCAGGATGTACAGAGCCTCCTCTGCATAAACACGAGCAAATCCTCTTTCTTCTTTTAGGGTGGGGAACAGGGTAGCATCATGAGAGCCTTCACCACCCCAGCCTCATGCAAATACCTGCCTTCCCCAAGTCTCCACTGTAGTCAGTAAGCCTGTGGGTGCCGGTGCTTGAGGATGCCCGATTGCCAGCGGGAGCAGGGTCTGGGAGCGGAGACTGACTGGTGTCTGCTTGCCCTCCTAGGAGCTGAGGTGACATACATGAACATGACCGCCTACAACAAGGGCCGGCTGCAATCGTCCTTCTGGATTGTGGACAAGCAGCACGTGTACATCGGCAGCGCGGGTTTGGACTGGCGGTCCCTTGGACAGGTAATCGTCCCCTTATCTCTAAACTCAACAGCTGTGGCCATCAAGATGTCTGCATCCGGAGAGCACTCAGACACCTATGGCATTTTTTTTTAACCTGGGATGCCAAGGACAGCACCAAGGGGCTAGGAGTTCTCTGTGGCTCATGGGAAAAGCTGGCATCAGGTGGGATGACTGGAATTGGGAGATCGTATTAGTACGGTCTGCTTTGCCTATGTAGCTGTGTGCCTCTCGGATGCCACTCTTTCCTCTGTCTCCTTAAACCACTCTCTCTCCTGCCCACTCTCTCCACCCGGTTCTCATTCTGTATAGTGAGACAGGAAAGCACGCTCGGCTACAGAACTGGCAAGCATGTTCAGGTGCAGAACAGACAAGACACTAAGGTATAGATAGACGAAATGAGCAGTGTGCAATAAACAAGCCAGCAACCCAACTGTTTTCCTCCACACTGAAGAGATGGCATGCAGCTAAAAGAAAACTTACCAGGTTTGTTATTGCCACATCAAGGACTAAGACTTCCTCTTGGAATAGTAATGAGCAAAAACAAGCCCAAACTTGAATTTTCCACTTCTCTTCCTGTGCCACCCATCTGTCCGAAGCCTGTGGTTAGCAGCCTGTCTGCAATTTGTCCGTTGTGTGTCTGATCTGTCCCTCTCACCTGTCTGCTGTGCTTGTGTGTTGTGCCGCTGGGTCTGTCCTGCGTATCTGTATGCGTGTTTGTCATCTGTCTGTCACGTCTATCTGTCTTAGCTGTCCCTAGCAAAGGGCTTTGTTCTGTGTTTGCTGACCAGCATGGAAAACAGATGGAAAAGGAGTGAGAGATCCTTCACAGAAATCTTTAACAGAGTTTTACTGGCAAAGAAATTGCTTTACTGACCCAGAATGGTTGTTATCAGTCCACGGCTATGTACTGCCTCCAGCATTTATGGTGGATACTGGTTTTGTTTCAGGTTGCTTTCAGCCTATTGGCTGCTTTCAGCAAATGATTACTACAACAAAT
>NW_026067925.1:3984940-4086879 GCF_014885135.2 Alexandromys fortis | reverse complement strand
TCTGGGTCAGGGCAAGGAAGACTCTACAAATGAAGATTAATGGCATTTAGCTTAGGTTGTAAAATCAGATTACAAGAGAAATTCAAGGCATAATAAAGCTGTTCCCATATTTTTCTTAAAGGCAGGTTAAACTTAAATAAGTCAAGTACTAGACTGACATTTCCGAGCTCTCCCTAAACCTAAGAAATACTCTACACTACGTCACCGTCATTGAGTGTTCCTCTTAAACAAAATGAATCTTCCAAGAGTCAAGTTCAGCTTATGCCATCAACTTTCCATTCGGTGAAGTTTTCTAGGAAAATCCACTATTGCTAATAATGACCTTCTTTAATCTATGCCAAGTGAAAGAAATGAAAGAGCTGTTTTTTTCAGCTTCCATGCATTGTGGGCTTCCTCTGCCTAACTTCTAGCTAAGCACAGGAAGCTTCTAGGAGCTGGTGAAGTTGAAATTCAAACCTACCCTTTAATGCTGAACTTTTCACTTTTATTTGACCTTCAATTTCTAAAAATAAGCTACACTTAGCAAAAAGAAAATAATTTTTCCGTTACTTTGTTGGGGTGAGAAAAATCAGCAACACAATTCTTTCCGAAGTCCTGTTTACTCCCAACCAATAGCAAGGCCTTGGTGATGTGGTGGCCATGGAATGACATCTAACTGTAACTCATGACTGAAGCTCTGCAATCTCCCTCCATCCCTGGGTTGAATTTCAAAGACCAGGGGGCTGTGTGTGTGTGTGTGTGTGTGTGTGTGTGTGTGTGTATATGTGTTTACTTCTGTATTCCTCACCTCCTATTGTTCCTTCAAGGACCTCCTTAGGGTTCCAGCCCACTTGGAGTCCTTAAGGAAGAAAGAGAACACCCCTCCATCCTTCCCTCTTCCTGAGCACCTCCAGACCCCAGGGAGGAAAGGAAAACTGCAGCAGGAACAAAGGGAACAAAAGGCCAGCCAGAGAGGGAGGCTGAAAAGCAAGCTCACAGCAGTCTCCAAATGCTCTGGAGGCGGGAAGCTGAAAAGGGAGAAGCTGGGGAGGGAAATATGAAAATTAGGCCTTTAGAAAAAGTTACATGTATAATCTTTGAACAAACCTTCTTAGCTCGGAGTTGAAAGGTGGGATTCAATAGGTCCATTGACATCAAGAACCTGGCAAGTCTGGAGAAGAGAGAGATTAAAATAGTGTTCTTTAATGCGATTGCAACAAACAAGAATAGGCTGATTTAAATCCTGAGCATGAACACATTTTCATCTTAGCCACTTTTTTTTGCGGAAGGAATTAAAAGGTACGTGTGTAGATAAGTCGGCTCTTGGGCAGGGGAAGGTAGGAACAGTGAAAGCTGGGCCCCAGTGAGGAAGATCCCAAAACTTAAGCAACCTGCCCAGACCTTCTGCAGCATGGGCCAAGAAGCACTTGACCTATCCAGACCTTCTACAGTGTGGGCAGGGAACCATGCGACTTAGTCAGACCTACTGCAGCGTGGGCAGGGAACCATGTGACCTACACAGACCTTCTGCAGCATACGCAGGGAACCACATGACCTAACTAGACTTTATACAGCATGGGCAGGGAACCACGCTCAGGTCCCTCTCATGCCACAGTGTTTACACAGTCCACCCCTATTCTCCTGGAGTTTACTAGCAATCCCCAGTGCACTGAGAATGCTCTGGAAAGACTGTATAGGTAGGTGGTGCTATGCTGTGTTTTTTATGGAATAATGAATGGGGGGATCTCATAACCAATTTAGAAGTGATTTTTAATGACTATTTTTGATTTTTAGTTGCTGGAATTTGGGGCTATGAAACCCCTACAGTTACAGAGGTCAGCTCTCTATAGGTCAGAGGCAAATGAAAGCAGAGATAGGTGGATTCTCAGGACTAGTCTAACTGGCAAACTCCAGATAAAAATGGGAGACAACCACCCCCTGGAGACAAGCACATGCTACCATGGCTGGCTTTTTATAACGCGGATTCTGAATGATTAGAGATGGCACTGGGATCCTGCGTGACTACACAGCAAGCAATTCGTTGACTGGTCCATCTTCTCAGCCCTTGAGTCTGCTTTCTTCCCTTTTTGTACTCATTCAAAGAGAAAGTCAGAGGCAGAGTGCTAAAGCCCCATTGAGTTTGCAGTGGGCAAGAGTCATGGTGCAGGCCTCTCTGCCTTTCCTATTTGGTGCTAGCGCTGAGCTGATGTTTTTCTTAAAATATACAGGCTTCTGGAGGCATGCTTTAGCTCCTAGGGAAGGGGTGCACCTGCGATTCGGGGAACTAGTTATCAAGACCAAAATGTAAATGAAAAGGCAAAAGGCAATTCAACTGCAAATACAGCAGGGAATAATTAATACTCGTTAGAAAACATTTAACAAAGGAAAGCAAATAATTAACTCTTCTTTATTGGTTTAGAACTTACCTGTACAGCTCAGAAAGGCCGGGTTTTTGTTTGCATGTACATTGTAAAGTGAATGAGGAGGTGGAAGTCCCTGCTTTTAATACAATATATGTATTAGGAGACTGTTTTCAATAACAAAGGCATGCAATTTTTCTGCAATTTCTATAGTGGCAATTCTGAAAGTAATATTATTCAAAGCACCATAAATAAATCTTTTCTTCTCATCTCCTCTGGGAACCATTCTTACAAAGTCACTGAATTGTCTCCTGCCTACGTTTTTGTGGTGACACAGAGGAACAAGAGATCATTTTTGCCTTTCTCCTGCCTTCCTTGCAAAAGGAACAGTCAGAACATCATTTCTAAGTAAAATTTATTTCTGAGCTTGTCTTCAATGTCATGCCCACCTTCACTTTCTCCATCTGGCCTAAATAGCAGGTCACCTGAGGTCTCCTAATATGACTTGTCTTGAGATGTCTGTCCTGGTCATTTTTTTAAAAATTATGTTGTTCACTATTATTTTGTGTGGGGTGGATCATGTGTGCCATGGTGTGTGTGTATGTGTGTGTGTGTGTGTGTGTGCATCTGTCTGTCTAAGTCAGAGGTCAACTTCATGTGATCAGTTCTCTTCTTCCATCTTTCATGGGTTCCTGGGATGGAACTCCGTTCCTTGGGTTCACGCTGTCAGGCAGCAAGAACCTCTACCTGCAGGGTCATCTTGTTGCCCCTTGATCATTTTTCCCCTAGATACATTCCACTGGGTTAAAGGTTCTGCTACATTATGATTCCCTTGAGTTAAGAGACTTGTCTGCAAGCCAGACTCAAAACCCCTCTCTCTGTGGACTTGTGCCTCTCATCAGCCAAGCTCTGGGCTGTTGCTGGGTTTCCCACTCACCAGTCTCACTGTTCACGTTGGTTGTTTCCTAAGCTGTCGTTCTGCAGTGAAACGCAGAGGTTGATGTCAGAATGGAAACTGAGTCTTTTTCTTGTTCTTGTAACTCTATGGCTCCGGGGTGAGTTGTGCCACCTCCTTGAGTTTCTGTTTTATCATCTCTACAGCTGAACTAACAATAATGCTCTATGAAGTTGCTAGGGAACCGAATGAGTTTTTCCTGGCAGCACACCTGAAACAGGAGGACCATCAATAAACTGTAGTCATTGAGCAGATGCCAAGGAAACAGAGTTGTCTAGGCCAACAAGGGATGTCGGTATTAATGCCTGTTTCATGTCACCAATGATGGTGCCTCTGATCTCTCTCACAAACACAATGGCCTTTTTAACATCATAATATGGGGATCAGTGGAACCATAGGGGCATGACCCACTGTGATTCACTGAAGGCTTTAATGTCCTGCCAGAGGGCTTTGTTTTTTAGTTAGTATCAAAGGCAATGCCCAGATGATTAAGCAAAGTGAAACAAATAGAGAAAATAGAGCTGAAGCCAGAGTTTGGGGAAAGTAAACTTGGGTTTTCACACAAGTTAGGCCAGTATTCACAGGAAGTAGAGGGGGAGGGAGTGTGTTCACAATGGAGGAAAGTTTCAAGTGGGCTCTGGATGTCGAGGGTATGATGTATACACTTTGAGGGTCTTATGTCGGAAGCAAAGACAGAAGCAAAGGAAAAGAGAAGTCACTGCTCAGGCTCAACACACTGGTGCTGATTGCTAAAAACAATGGCTCCTGGCAAGGACTGCGGCAGCCAGTAGAGCCCTGACTTGCTGCTGCCGCTTGTAGGTCAGAGTTCCAACTTTACATGTGGCCTGGCTGTCTTCCAGCTATCTATTCAAGATCAGAGGATGGGTGACAACGGCCTCTTAAATGCTCACCCCACCCACTGTCTCCCTATAAGTTGGTTTTTCGGTCCCTGGGTATGTAGGAGCCCATACTAAGAGCCACCATAGACATCCCCTGAATGTGTTTATTGACATGAAATCCCTGTGTCCCCTCAGTGCCTGGTACATTGATGTGGAAGGTGATGTATGCTGTGAATATGTCTAATTGCTATTGGTTAATAAAGAAGCTGCTTTCAGCCTATGACTTAACAGAGTAAAGTCAGGCTGAAAGAGAGAGAAAGAGAGAGAGAGTAGGCAGAGTCAGGAAAAATCTATGTAGCAGCCCACAGGAGACAGACACCGCCACCGGAGCACACAGGAACCTAGCTAGTAAGCCACAGCCACATGGCATTATACAGATTAATAGAAATGAGTTAATTTAAAACATAAGAGTTAGCCAGAAATATGCGTAAGCTATTGGCCAAACAATACTGCAAATAATATCGTTTCTTTGTGATTATTTCAAGTCAGGGCAGTCAGGAAATGAACTAATGGCCTTTGCCAGCAGCACATACTGAGTGTTAAAACGTGTTACTGGATGCATGCAAGCCTTAACAAAATAAATAGTCTTTAATCATCCAGTAAGGCTTAGAGCAGAGAACTGAATTAAGATTTGAAATTTCAGGGGGAAAAATTATTTCCATCAGTAGAAACAAGAATCTTGTGACACACATATTTCCAAAAAAAAAAAAATCCAGTATTGGCAGAATAAGCTTGTAGGAAGTGAACTCCAGGACACCCACATCCCTGGAATTCATTGGAGGGACATAAATGGTTCAGTATTACTGGGCTTTTGACTGAAGGATAGTCAGAGTAGCCCTGGCTCCCTCATCCAAACTTATGAGTTCAATAAATGTAAGCTAACATCATCATCTTCATCATCATTATCACACTCCTGTCAGCAAGAATTTAGAATGCCACCACTTCCCTATCCTTTCCTACACAGTTGTTTAAAGATTGTTTAATATTCTGATATGAAGTCTTAATCTTTAAGTTACATAGGTATTATAGGTCAATAATCATTAATGTTTGCTATACTTTTAGTCAGACTATTAAGGTTCTTTAGATGCATAGAGATTGTATTCTGTATAGATAGGTTATCTTCAACCTCTTCAAAGATCTATAGAACATGGCATCTAAAAAACTTAGGATTCTGTTGATATGAGACATGATTGCTTCTGGCAGCACCAATATATTCCTGAGTGTTGAACACCAAAGACATTCCACTTGGAGTTTGTTTTTCTTTTCTTGGCACAACTGGCTTTTGAGCAAGGAACTGCTCATGCCTCAACCACTGACCAAGTGCACAATGTCCAGACTGGACAAGAAGTATACAAAAAAAAACCCTGCCAAACCTTTCCCAGACAGGGTTAGACAGTTCTGAACATGTTTCTTGCCTCTGAAAATGGTCTGTCAGTTTTTCTAGGCTTTAGCCAAAGTTGGTTGCCTCAACAAGGCAAATGAGAATTTGGGTGATTGCTCAGGCAGCCAGTAATCTCTGCCGTCTACACAGTTCAGAAACTGCTTGATTGCACTTCCTGCCTATTCAAGTAATATTATCTCCCTTCTCAGGCCTTCAATGAAGTTGAAGATTAGATAGTCATAGTTACTGTCCTCTTATGATCTAGCCAAGCCATTTCCAATACAAGACTTAGATAGGATAGAATGTTTATTAAAACGTGAGGATATGTTCCTTACTTAATACGGTTTATACTGGTTGTAATTCTAACTTTATACTTGATATCTGTTTCTAGTGTACATAGTTTGTATTGGGTTTGGAACTCTCTTATTTAACAAAAGGGGGAGGTGCTGTGGGAGTTCCTTCAGCCAATAGCCTTTAAGATACCAGCCCACTTGGGCATGGTCTCTTATACTATAAATGTAGCTGTAAAGCATTCACTCATGCTCTCTCTTGCATCTGGCTGCTAAATTTGGTTCCTATTCCCCTTTTATGCAGAGTACTGTAATCTGTGAGTCCACCACTAAATAAATAACCCTTTATTATGTGTAAGTCTAAACTAGTGTAGGATTATTTTGTAACTTCCATCAGATGTGCTCATTGCTCTTGGTGACAAAGCAGTGACCTTCCCTCAAAGCCAGTTTAGTACCCAGTATCAATTTGGAAATATTTGTGACATGGCTTTCATAATGGGTGAGACTATTCTTCATGAAAATAACACTAGAAAGCCCACATCAAGGTTTGGAGGATTGGATGATGATTGTACTGTAACACTCTTAACTGATGTAGCTTGTTGAACAAACACACACATACATACACACACATTGCTTCTATTGTCAAAAGTTTTTTAAAAATGTTTCACTGAGTTTTTTTGAAGGCTTAGGCAAGGCATCTGTTTTTAAAAACCTATATTATCAATGATTCACTTAGGTTAGTTTTATGGCCCATTTTTCTTACTTTCTGGATTTCATATATTAATTGGAAAAATTCTTATTCTTGATACAAAATTCTACATTCATAAAACAGCTAGAAGGCTCGGTCTGCAGAACAATGAGCTCTCAGTGCCTCTGAGAAGTTTCTGACTTTGAAAGCTAACTAGCCTGGCATATTTGATAACTAGTGAGAGATCCTGTCTCAAACAAGATGAAAGATGAGGATTATAACCAAGTGTCCTCCACATATGTGCACTACTCTGTGCAGATGGGGCTTAAAAACTAGTCCACAAACAGCTGACAACTTCTCCCATCCACCCTAGAAACATTACATACTTTGAATGTATCCCTTATATAGGAAGCGTATTTATATTATATTATTTGAAATTTCAGTTAATTTAAATTCAATATGTTAATTCCATACAGCATTATAAACATTCAGAATGTATGTCTACATGTATGTGTTTGTGCATATGAGTGTATGTGAATACACGTGTTGTGTCAATCCAGGATTGTACTTGTCAAAAAGAAACCCAAGGCCTTGATTTTTTGGTAAGAGATTATCATCAAATACTTTTTGAATCTCCTGGATCTCTAAATAATAAGTGTTCTTCACCTTGATAAGTGCTCCCAAAGGCCTGTATGCTAAAGACTTAGTCTCTAGCCAGCTGTTAAGACATGGTGGAACACATAGGCAGCCAGGCCTGGTGGAAGGCACTGCACATATATTTGAAGGAAATGTGGGGGCTGCACCTCCTGCTTGCTACCCTTTGCTTCCCAGGTGCCATGAGCATCTTGTTCCACCATCTGCTCCTCACTATCAGAATCCCATCACAGGAGAACCCGGGGCAGTGGGGCCAACACACCACCCACTGAAACCATTAGTCAAAAATACACTTACTTCCCCCAAGTTAGTAATGTAGGAAATTTTGTCACAGTGACAAGAAGCTGAGTAGCTTCCACATAAGGTTGACCTAGACTTGAGCCTACAGATCATCAGTACAAAGTGGAATTCAGGTCACCTGCCTCAGCCTTGGGGTATCACTGCTGATCCCTATAGACTACTGACAATGACTGAAGGCAAGACCCCAAGGGAGGCCTTGCCCTGCTTTCACCATATAGAAACTGAGGCATAGGATGTTCCTAATAGTCTTACTAATACATAGTCGATGGTTTTACTTACCTTTTAGTGAGTATTTTTTAAATGTAGAGATTAGGAAACTTTATTAAGGTGCTTCTATCAAGGTAACACTTTGACTAAACATATAACAATAATGGGTCAAACCATTTTCACAATCTGCTGTCTGTTGCTTTCTGCCTTGGCCTATCTGGTTTTTCTTTATTTCTGTCTGTTCCCCCCACCCCTTTGAGATTTTTATCATGCCCCTTCCTCTTAGTCTTCTCACCTCAGTCCCTTGGGTTTCAAACCATATTTGGGGTTGCATTGATTAACTCTTGTTTTCTAATACTTAGTTATCAATTTTTTGAATTAACTCCTTGACTAAGGCTCAAATAACATGAAGACAATTCCTGGCATTCCATGGTCTTCTCAGTGGAATAGTTCAGCTTCCCAAATCCCTGTGGCACCCTTCTAGAGTAAACCTGAGTGTATCTCTTAAGTGTACCTGAGGTGTTTTACCTCAGGAAGACTCCTTCTTGAGCTATAGACACACATACACAGAGCAGGCTGGGAAGTTGGCCCGAGGTCCTTCTCAAAGAGTAGAATTGCCTGCCAGAGTCTCAGGGATTCTTCTCAAGCAGATGGAAATGGCAACCTTTAGATGCTTTTGTTTTCAAGTTATTTTTAGTTAGTATTGTTATTCTTGTGGTGTTTGCATGCAGCACTAGAAAAAAAAATAAGAGGGATTGCTAAAGGAAAGACATGGCTCACTGTTTCAAACACAGAAACAAAAACAGGAAGAACTAAAAGATAGGAGAACGGCCTGAGTGACATTTTCTAAGAAAAAGAAAACCATTCATGGGAACTTGTCTCTCTTCCTAATTATACCAGAACTCTTCCAGACGGTACCCTCCAACAGTGACAAGCATCTGCCGCACAAAATTGATGGGGGGTTCGTTTCTGCCTGAGCATTTTGTTCCTGAATTTCTCTTAAACATCTCCCTCAGTGTCAATCCCAAGTCTTCTCCCATGCCTCTGATTAAGGTCTGGGGATGCATGTTCTCACAGACTCCAGGAAAACAACAGCAATTCACACTATGGCATGTGTAAGCATCCCGTGCTCACTTCATCAGGAAATTGAAGATGTTGGCCCAAAAGTCTAGGCATTTCCAGAGCTACCCAACCTAGTCAGGGGTACAATGGGGTGTTGATACTTAACTAGAACCATATTAATCTTTTATGAGGAAATGTAGCATTGGATCCTTCAGGTTCAAGCTCACCACAAATATACAGAGGAGGTCGCTATGGTTATATACCTGAGGTTTCTCTAAGTAGTTCCACAGCTTGGCAGCTCCATGGAAGGTAAAATGTAGATAAGATGCTATTACAGCAAATAACAAAAGGTACATTTGTGGATTTTGTATAATTCCTTCAACATTCATTTATCTGACCCTTTAAAAGCCTGTGACAGCAACACGAGCCTTTGTTACAGTCCTAGAGTGACAGATATTGTGCTGACGATCAGATGCTAACTGGCTAACCCAAAGACGAGATGCCAAGAAGTGACGACACCATGGCAACCACTCTGGTCTCCAGCATGGAAAATGAGTGGCAGTAGCCTAGTGAGAGGCACTTAGACTATGGGCTTACTGCTCTGGCTTTTAGGTAAAGAGTAAGCAATGAAGCAGATGCTCCTTTTGCTCCTAATTCCAGAAGCAGTTAATCTGTGAAGCACTGGCCCCAGCTCTATGTCATTTGCAAAGTGAGATCCTCAGGAAAGAGCCTGTTCTAATATGGCCTACCTTCTCCAGGGGATGTTCTGTCTCCCTAAAAGATTCAGGAAGGCCCGGACAATGGTGATGTCAGTCAATTAAATGAGGAATCTGGGTGGCAGGAGCAATTTGAGACATTTGAATTTTAAGCTACCTATATGAAAGTCAAGAAGTAATGTCATCTAAGCAGTTAAGTGACAACCTTAGATATGAAGGGGAGATATATAGTACTGTGCAAGTCTGCTGGCCTCGCCTCCTGGCAGAGCACGGTGGCCTGTCCACCTGCCAGCTTCCTATCTCCTCACACCTTCTAGTCGTCTCTGTAAAGGTACCCGCAGGCAGGCGTGGGTCTGTCTTCTCTTGATCACTCTTTCCTTTTCCCTATGTTTCTATTCCTGGCTCTGCATCACACACACACACACACACACACACACACACACACACACACACACACACACACGCCTTCACCTCATCCAGTCTATCTATGTCTCATTTTCTTTCCCTCTTAAACTTCCTCTGGTTTGATTGTTTTTACTTTAATAAAGGGTGCAACCTGGGACCTAGCACATGCTTAACCAGCACCCTACCAGTGACCTACATCCATCCTCTTTCTTTCTTGAGAACCGCATTAGAGCCTGCCTTCTCTGCGTCCCAGCTGTGAATTTCACTTTCACATCCATCCTCTTTCTTTCTTGAGAACCGCATTAGAGCCTGCCTTCTCTGCGTCCCAGCTGTGAATTTCACTTCACGAGCTTCTACCCATCACTCATCTTTTCCCAGCCTGCTTGCACCTCTCCTCTCCCCTTTTCCAAGTTTATTCCTTTCTTCACAGCCATTTTCCTTTCTTCCTTAAAATAAATATCCGTGCACTCTCTTGAACACGTAAGTAAATCATATTTTGTTTCTTATCCCTAACTATGAAAGTCAGGGAGCAGATTGCTTACAGCACTTCCAAGGAAACTGTGGGCACAGCTCCTGCAGCCTGGTCATTGCTCGGGTCCTGGACTCTTGGTCAAAGCCTGGAGCAGCCCTCAGGTGGCAGCAGGCTGGTGATTTCATTAGTGCTGGTACATCCTATTCTGATCTGCCATCCCACACATCCCCTATTGAGTGAGATGCCTTGTCCCCTCTTCACCTTCATTCGCGGCTCACAGACTCCATATGAAGGCAGATTCAAAGCATTTCACAGAACCGCCTCTGATTAAATTCTGTGAAAGCCCAGCAGAGAATCAGGTTCAAGACTGTCTTGTGCATAAGGTCAGAAACCATGGCTGTTTGACTTCTTCACACCAAAGAGCTTCCTCCCAGCTCTGTAAGGACAAACATCACTAGGCATCTTTGGTTTTTTTTAAGTTTTAAGTAAATATGTAGATATGTCCAACAGCAGGGCACAGGTTGAATGAAGGCTTGTAATAGGAAGTGCTCACATGGAGGTGATTAGGTTGTGGTCATGTGATGTATGATCCTAGTTAGTCTTAATAATAAAAACCCAGAATCAGATATCAGGGTAAAAACTGAAAGATCAGAGAAAAGTCACAGTCACCTCTTACCTCTCTGACTTCTCAGACCAAAAAGGGCCAAGCTCTTGCCTCCACCTTGCCTTATCACTTCCTCTCTCTGCCCAGTCTTATCACTTCCTGTCTGTCTGTACAGACCTCGGGACTTCTAGGGACTTCTATGGTTAACTAGTGGCTAGCTCCACCCTCTGATCTCCAGGCAAGCTTTATTTGGGAGAACACAAACAAAATATCACAACAGTCAAGTCTGAGAGCAGCCACCGCCCATAATGGAACCCTGTGATTGGAACACAGAACAGGTTGTGGAGCCACAGTGGAAGACCATATAGTCAATGCTGCCCCAAGAGACCCAGAATGGCTTCCTGGCAAGACAGGGTCTGATTCTTAAATTGAATTCTCATGGCATACCTCATTCTGCAGTTTCTACTTCAGGCACCTCTGACCTTGACCCCTTCCCCTTTCTTCCTTGTTCTCTACATTCCTTTCTTGTTCCCAGAGTTGATTCTTCCTCCTTTTGCGTCACATATCCAGTGCTCCCCAGCACTCCTTCAGGCCGTCTCTCCTAACCTCCCCAGCTTGTTCACCCATCAATCCTGGTGCTGTTACCCAATTTCATATTCCCACCCCATATTCCTTGCTTGTCAACTTTGAAGAATGGATTGTTTCTTACCAGTGTCGCAGCCATTGTGACTTTTGTGAGAGAAAAAAAAAAACCCACTCAAGTTCTAATTAGGGGAGTTGAGAAGCCCTGAAGGGGCTCACAGTGGATTTTCTGGTAAACAGTTCCTGTCCTAGAATCTCTCTGTGGTCTAGTCAAGCCCTGGGCTCTTATCACCCTCCTGTCTAACTGAGGATGAGACAGGATTTGGGTTACGGCCATTCAGAAGATGGCTACAGTTTAATTCTTCCTCACCCACTCTACAGTTTAGCTCATCTCTGGCTCCCGGATCAAACATCAGTGCCTCAAATACCCCAAACAGTGACAACCCTAAGATGCTCCCTAAGCATATGAACGATAGGTAAGCATCCCTGCATAACATCTAAAGAGATTTCTAAAATTCTATTGCCTCTTCCTCTCTCCTTTGCTGCCGGCCTAGCACAGGCAATGTCAAACCAATGCAGTCTCTGCCCCTCCGCCTTCGTGTTCTGCCCCCTACAGATTAATGTTTTCACTTATGGAGGACATTTCTGTTTATTTGACAGTCTACCCAAGATCAGTGTTTGGAAATAATATATGACCAGTTTCAGCATTTCTATGTACTTAAGAGTGCAAAATAATGGTCACTTAAAGCTCCCTTACTATAATTCAAACTGAACGTCTTAAGTAGCTACATAAGTAACATCTCTAAACTGCTACATGTGTGTAAATTGTGGAATATTCTGTGACCCAGGTCATAGTAACCAGCTGCTACTGGCACAGCAATGCAGTAACTGGCCAGTCATTTTCTTCTGTGGCTCCCCTCGAGCCCTCAATCCTGGAGAGCCAGCGTAGTACAGGCAGACACCCTTCTGTCTGCAGCTGCCCCCCAGGTCCCTCGGTAGATCTTCTCTGTTCAGTGTTTAATGATCACACCAAGGCTTCAAACCCACCCCCATGCCACTGTCGTCTGGCAAGTCATCCTTGTGCCCCTATTCCAGCTGGCAACCACAAACTTCTTCCCTCACACCCTCCCCTTTGCCTTGACCTTGCAAATAAACGTGAACAGAATTGCTCATCTCTCTCCTTCCCTCACCATCATCCCTGTTTCTGCCCTTTGTTCTTCAGCCCCTTCCCTTCAAAGCCGCAGCCATTTTCTTATTTCTCTCTCCCCTCTCCTTCCTAGTCCATACATACAACTCCTAAGTGGTAAGAAGTCTTCACAGTACCTCCCACAGATAGAGCCAAGTCGCTTACTGGGGTACAACGTCAGCCATCCTCTCTGGGACTGATGATCCTTGTGTCCTGATGGCTTCTGGCTTCTTATCGTCATTAATTCCAGTCTCTTTCCGCAGATCATATCTCTAATTTACTCCACCATCCAGTACTCAGACACTTCCAGGAACAATCCTCACCCTGACAGGCAACATTCTGCTTGGTTTCACTCCCATCCATCAACAGCTCTTCCAGTAATTTCTACGGTCCCGCCCAACTGACATTGACTGTTCTCTGAACAAGACTTAAAATTCTCATCTCTCTGTCTTTGTTCCTGCTTGGTGCCATCTCTAACCCATTACATATTCAAAGAAGTAAAACAGCAAAACAGATTCAAAGGTTAATTTATTAATCTAATAATTATTAATCTAAATTAAATTAAAATTATTAATTTAAAAGGGAAAGAAAACATTGCATGGAAGGGTGGTAAAAATGAATAGTACCATATTTACTTAAGCCATGTGCAGGCTCAGGACATAGTGAAAGAAAAACTCAATTTTCATAATTGTTTGTATTGAAGGATATCTGAATGTAGAATAGCATTAATAGTGTGTATCTCAATTATCAATGCATGTCTACAGATAACAACAAAAGTTAGTGTAGGCTTGAAATAGAACCAAGTTGCATGTGTTTATATGTGTGTGTGAGCCAGAAAACAACCTCAGCATCTCAGTGACCTCTTGGTGTCATCATCCCTGAAGTACTAGCCATCTTTTTTTTTTTTTTTTTGAGGCAGAGTCACCAGAGTTCAGCTGTTTTATGCACAAAAAGCCCACAGTCATATCATCTTGCCTCTTTCACCTTCATCCTCATGGTTGGGGCATCACGTACACAAGGGGGAAGAGACTTCATCTTCCAGGAAGCAGACAGTAAGAAGTCTGTAAGTGCAAGAGGCAGAGAACAAAGTGTCTCCTCAGAGTGACCTTACTAGTTTACCTCCCAGGCTCCTAGACACGTCTAACTGGGAAAAAGAGGTTATGATTCAATCCTGAACCAGCCAACTCATCACGCTTACCTGGATACACCCAGAGAATTTGCCTGCAGAAAATTGCAAATCAGTTATAGTATTAGAAGGTTTTGCATGTGTAATTTTTATATGAGCAAAACAGAAAAGAAATTTTTGCTTAAAAATGTTAAGAAAAGAAACTACCAACCTGTCACGCTCTATCACAGCCTGTCATAAGGCCTCATTTTAATAAATTATTGTGGGGTGTTTTTTTTTTTTGCCTCAAGTAACATGTGGAAAGAGAATAGATTTTTAATGAGAATTCAAATTGCTTGTGTGTCCATGACAAAAATTACAAACCTATAAAATAGGGGTTCTATTATCTTATGAGCTTTTGCGGAAAGTTTATGGAAATTAAATGAGGAAATGTCAAGAATACTTAGTAATTTCTCAGCAGCTACTTCTCTTCCCCATGGGAATTCACCAATTCTAGTATTTTTCTCATGCTTTCTCTATGTTACCTTCTATGGTAACTGGCGGTGTAAGCTGTAATTTCTCAGCTTTTTCCTATAAAGTCAATGATATTTTTTTATTTCCCATAGAATACAAAAGTCTCTAACCCTCAATATATGACCAATAAATAGGTTAAGACTGAGTTGCTGTTTTATTCATTGAATTATCTGTTACAGGATAACTGCAGAGCAACTATATAGCTCTTCCCTCCATCCTTGGGGCTGCCGTGTGGGTAGTGAACTGGCACTGTCACCAGGCACCTATTTCTGGTTGATCCCTGGGAGCTGTGCTGACAGATGCTGGCTTCACAACACTCATCCGGGAGCCACAGGGGTCCTGCGTCTTCTGGAACACTGTCAACACCACAAGCTGGGAAGATTTTTTTTTATTCTTTCCAAGAAACTTTTTTTAAATGGGAAAAATAAAATCTCAAGTTAAATTTAAACCACCAGCCTTTAAAAATAATTACTCAAGTCACTTCTTTCTCCCTTTGTTTTGGTAACATAACGAGTATAAATGGAAAAGAGATGCTGCGTTAAAGTTCTGTCTAGGAGACCGAGCGCCCCCTGAGAGCAGGAGCCTGACTTTCTGACAGATAAACAGCTTCCTGTCTGTAATCGCTTTAAGCCGCAGGCAAGCCTGGTGGTGCTTTCTTTTTGTATCTGGCCTTCTAGAAAATAGCCCTCAAATCAAAATTATAAAAAGAATACATTTTAGTCACCAGTTTTAACGTTCTTCAGAAGAACATATGTGTGTAATCATTCTCTTCTAGAAGTTTCTAGTTGGATGCATTGATAATTAGTTTTGCCAAGTTTCCCTCTCCCTTACTCTCTAGCCTCACAGCTTTGGAAGCCCTGGGCCTGTTGTAGGTTCTCATTGCATTGAGATATAAAGCATTGCTTGGGTCGATAGCAGTGTGAACTGATTGGCTGTCATGGGGCACCCCAGAATGTGTTCTCACCTGTTTCAGAAATACATTGTAATGAATGTATGTGTGCCTGCTTGGGTTCCATATGACATAAACATAGACAATAAGGTCTTTATCAGACATCACCGCCCAAGTCTTCAGCGCACTGTTTCAGGAAAGGGGTTCTAAGACAAGCTACCGTGCTTAGGAATCCAGCTATAAGTTATTGAAGGACAAGTGGGAACTGGGGACAGAAGTCTTTGGATTGCTTGGCAGTCCTGGTGGTCCACCCCAGACCTAATTCTGACACCTCAAGAGTGTGTTTCCCTACCCCACACAAGAACATCCTTGTTTTCCATGCCCAATCTACTCCGTCTTGACTCTCCACTTTTCTCTGCTAGAGCGGTGAATGGCAAGCACCATCAATGGAGAGTGATGAGTTTGAAATTTCAGTCTTCAAAATTCTTTTACTCCTCAAAGTATAATGTACAGAGCCAGTGGTAGAAGATGCCTGCTTTCTGCAGCAGCAGGGCTATTCAACAAACTCAAAAGACTCGTGAAGGCCATTTTACATTTTCTGCATATTAAAAAGAATTTAAACAATTAAGCCAGCAAGATAGCTCTGAGGGCAAAAGCACTCGATCCACAAGCCTGACATCCTGAGTTTGATCCCTACAATTCACATAATGATGAGAGGAGAAAGGCAACTCCTCCAAGTTGTCTTCTGAGCTCCACACATGCAACAGAGCACAGAGGGCCCCCACCTGCAACCACAACACACAGACATTAGTAGTAATAAAATTAAAAATTAAGGGTAATATTTAACCCAGGACACCAAAAATATTAGCATTTTAGATGTAATCAATATGAAATAGCTTATTTGACATTTTTTACTCTAAATCCAGCGTGTGTTCTATACAGCTCAGTCTAGGCCCATTTTAAGTGTTTGGTAGCTACTTGCTGCCACCTGAGAGAACAGCTCTAGAGCTGGGCTCTGTAAGTGTGATCTACAGACCACCACCACAGTGGTGCCGTTGGGATCATCCGAAAAATGCAAAATTCTCACATCTGTCTCTTTCTGACCTGTTGAACTTCATCTAGATTTTAATGACATTGTTCAGGTGTATATATTAAAGTTTGAGAATCACCTTCTTCTAGAGCAGAGGTTCTCAACCTTCCTAATGCTGTAACCCTTTAGTGCAGTTCCTCATTGTCTTAATTAGGGTTTTTTTTATTGCTATGAAGCAACAGCATGACCACAGCAACTCTTATAAAGGAAAACCTTTAATCAGGGTGGCTTATAGTTTCGGAGGTTCAGTCCACTATCATCATTGTGGGTGACATGCATGTTGGAGAAAGAGCTGAGAGTTCTACGTCTTGGTCTGTAGACAGCGGAGGTGAAATGTGTGGGCATAGCTTGAGCAAAGTAGACCTTAAAGTTCACCACTACCATAACATACTTCATCCAATAAGGCTGTACCTACTCCAACAATAAAAACACCTCCTAATAAAAACAACAAAAAAACCTCCTAATAAAACAACAAAAAAACACCTCCTAATAGTGCCACTTTTTATGGGCTTCTAAGAGTCAATTACAGTCAAACTGCCACACTCATGTTGTGGTGATTCCCAACCATAAACTTATTTTTGTTGCTTCTTCACAACTGTAGTTTTGCTGCTGTTATGAATCATAATACAAATATCTATATTATCCAATGGTCTTTGGCAACCCCTGTGAAAGGAGTGTTTGACCTGCAGATTGAAAACCACTGTTCTAAGTGAACCTCATTTTTGTATTTACACCACATGACTGCTGAGTTTTTTTGTGTTTACACCATGTTACTGCTGATACTCCGGGGATATACTTACTGCACCTCCGAGTGCCCTTGGAATCTGCAGTGTCCCTATGAAGACACCCCTCCCCAGGATCTCAAATGACTTCAAGTCAGAAACGACTCCAGATGGAAACTGAGTCACACGTGGGCTCCCACAGACTGTCACAAAGATCAGATCATATGACCCATTATTCTGATCCTGTCCATGCATGGTTGGGGAAACATCCTACCAAATGCAGTTTGTTCTGTCTGAAGATTCACATATTCTTCCAGTTGGGAAGTTGGAATTCCTTATTCTTCCAGCTCAAATGGCCAAGGATTACTCCCACCTTATAGAAAAGGCAAAAAAAAAAAAAAAAAAAAAAAAAAAAAAAAAAAAAAAAAAAAGAAAAGAAAACCACTGTTCTAGAACAATCCATCTCAATGTGGTCCTTGGACCAGTAATAGCTCTCAAATTCTCAAAGCCATAGCACAGACCTACTAAACAGAAACCATGAGGCTAGAAATCTGAATTCTAACAACCCTACCAGGTAACTCTGTTATATCACTATTCTGGGCTGGAGAGATGGCTCAGTGGTTAAAACACTAGCTATTCTTCCAGAAAACCTGGGTTCAATTCCCAGCACCCACACAGCAGTTCACAACCATCTCTAACATCAGTTCCGGGAGATCCAGTGGCCTCTCTGCACTCTTTGGGCATCATGTACACACATGGTACATAGATATAAATGCAGACAAAACACCCGTATACATAAAATAAATAAGTTTTTAAATTTCTTTTTAAAGAGCCACTATTCTTGCGTGAAGCTAGAGTTCGCCCATGGACCTTATGTTTCAAGATAGCGTGATTCTTCATAATAAATTGCATTTCTTAGAGAACACGTGGAAGATTACATGTATTAGAGAACAGAAGACTAGCTGGGGAGAGGGGCACCAGCTGGAGGGAAGGGAGAGCAATGGGAGAGGAGAAGGAGGTGAAGATAAAGTATAAGGACACATGTAGATGAAGGTGCCATGGTGAAACCCATTACTTCATCTGGTAATCTTAAATCTTTAGTTAACTTTTAATTTGACAGAGAGGCAAGTATAGGTTCTCACTATTATTATTGAGGCACATGTATTTTCACTGATTTCACAGAGAGAGAGGAATAAAAGTGACTAATCGTATGTCTATGAGCTCATCAGTAGAGATGTATAAACTACTGATATCATTTCCCATGAGAATTTCTCGCCCATCTACAGAAAAAGTTACCCTTTGCTCAGCATCTCCATGTCTTGGGTCCCATACTTGATATTTTGCATAGTTTTCCGCGGAACCCCCTTTCCATCTCTTTGCATGGCAGGCAGGAGCACCACACCTCTCCAGGTAAGGCCCTGGAGCTGCCCAAGGTCAGTCTGATGCTCAGGTCGGTGTGTTCAGAGCACTTATGCCCTGCCTCAGTCCTGCCCTGTTTAAATCATTTAAACTGAGAGTCACAGTGTTTGAGGTTCCAGTGAGTGTGCACTGCATGCCCGTGACGTTCAAAACGCTAAGAAGAGCTCTCAGGTTAACTGTATGAGCTGCTTCCCCGTCCCCACCCATTATTCTGACTGTGCTGGATAGAAATACTTCTGGCTGGAACCTGTAGCCCAGCACCATCCAGCCCAGGAAACAGATGACCCTGGGGGCAATGCCTCGTGCATTGTGTTCACGCTGGGAGAGCAATGGGGATGGTAGGAGACGGTAAGAATGGGGCAGAAGGCATCCAGTCCACTGCTGGTTAAGACTTTATCTCACATTGCTGGTTCAAGGTAAACAAGGACTTTTCAGTTTTAACGTTTTTGATTTCCCTGCAGATGAGCATCCTCCCACTGTCCTAGCCCAGGCAAACTGCTATGCTCTGCCCTCTTCATTCCCTGCTCTCCTGCTTCCTTACCCATAACCATGGAGGTGGAGTGGGGATGCTTAAGGTCTTTCTGGATGCATTCTCCGAATATAAAGTGTTCTGCTGCTGGGCTGTATGAAATCAACTCTAAACCAGGGGTGATGGGTCACACCTGTAATCCTAACATTAGGGAAAGAGGCAGGAGGGCCAGGAGTCCCAGGACATTGTCACCTGCATACTGAGTCTGAGATCACTCATTCTGAAGTATGTAAGATCCTGTGTCCCTACTCCCAATGAAAAACAAAAGCAAACAAATAAACAAAAACGAAAGAAATTCAGGGCTTGGGAGATGGCTCAGTTAGCATTGTGCCTGCCACTCAAGCACAAACCTACGTTCAGCTCCCCATCATCTAGCACCTGCTTAAAAGCAGAGCGTGACTGTGAGTACTGCACCTCCATGCTCAGGGGAATGTACAGAGGCAGACAGAACCCAGAGCTTGCTGCCAGCCAGTCTGATCAATAGGTAAGCTCCAGGCTCACTCAGATACCCTGTCTTAAAAAATAGAGTGAAGAGTGACTGAGGAGACACTGATATTAACTTCTGGTTTCTGCATGTACACGTACACACATGCGTGCACACACACACACCAAAAAAAAAAAAGGAAGAAAGAAAGAAAAGAACCAACAAAAATACCATGGTAAAATCCAGCCCGTGAGCATCTTCATGAGAAATGATGTCTCCCCACTTGTCCCTCTCCCTCATGCCTTTGTGGCTCACCTGGCAGTGGCTGCTGGTGGGATTATCCAGACCAAGTATGTGAGCATTTAAACACAACTGCTAAGATTCTCTTCAGAGTCTGTTGACTATCCAGCTGCCAATGATAGATACAATGTAAGCCGAGGAGAGCCCTGACATTGTCTTAATTCTTTCGGTCCCATGGTATATTTTCACTAGCAAGCCATTTTTCTAAGCCACAAAATGTGTCTCCTTTCTCCACTTGCGGAAAGGTCAGTGGCTTCGTGATGGGACCTAGTTCAGTACTTGTTTCTGAAGCCAGCCCTCATTTTTGCTTCTTTCTGCAGCAGCACAAATTCTACAACATAGCAGCAGATTGTAATTCTGTAGAGATTGTGTTGTGGTTTGAGTGTTAATTAATGCGTTCATAGCTGGCAGCAAAATATGAACGTCCTGCTCACTAAACAGAGCTGTGGGCATGGAAGCTTCTTGTCTTCCTTGAAAACTTACGCTTGAAGATAGTCAGAGAAAATAAACAGCAAAGTAGTGTTATGAAAGCCTCTGTGAAGAAAATGATGGCCTGGAATGAGTTCATGGAGAAAGATTCCCATTTTGCAGGCTTCGTTTCACTCCAGGAGACAGTGTTGGACCTTGGAGATAGGAGCAATACAGGGACACTGTGTGAGGACTTAGGGAATTGGGACAAATGGGAAGGGTTCTGTTCTGCCTCCAGCTGAGTGTAAGAAGCTGAAACATAGGCTGGATGGGGCACCTACAATACCTATGGAAAAGTGGCAAGTTAGTGGTCCATAATGAATGTGTATTGCTCAGCTCTAACAAGGGTCATCACAGTAGCAGCCCAGCATATAGAGAGGTGTGAAGATGGATCTAGATGCCAAGTCATCTTTAACCTGGAGCCTGGTTCAGAATGGTGGGCAGCTTAAGGAACTCATGTGTCCTCAATCAGCTCATTTTGTTAGATGCAAGTAACTGACTGGAATATCTCCCGGATGGCGCTCAGTGCTTCAGAGGCAAAGGCATGGCTACTCAGGTCCCACTCAGGGCTTAGCATCAGGGCAAATCTTTGTGCTAAGCTCTCTCTCTCGATCTCTCCTATGTTCTTGAGTTTGTCGCTGTCTTAGGGTTTTGCTTTGCTTTTTTAATTTCTGTGAAGAGACACCATGACCATGGCAACTCTTATAAAGAAAACATTTAATTGGGGTGGCTTGCTTACAGTTTCAAAGGTTCAGTTCATTATCGTCGTACTGGGGAGAATGGTAGCATGCAGGCAGATCTGGTGCTGGAGTAGCTGACAGTCCTACATCTTCCAGGCAACAGAATTCAACGGCCTATCACACTGAGGGAAGCTTGAGCAAAAGAGACCTGAAGCCCACCCCCACAGTGACACACTTCCTCCAACAAGTGCCACATCTAATAATGGCCCTCCCTTTGGGGGACATTTTCTTTCAAACCACCACATTCCACTCCTTGCCCCCCAAAGATTTATAGCCATATCATAATGCAAAAAATGCATTCAACCCAACTTCAAACGTCCCCATAGTCTATAAGTCTAAAACTTGTTTCAAAGTCCAAAGTATCTTCTGAGATGCATGGGAGTAACTGTAATCCCACTGTAAATAACAAAATCGAAAAACAGATCGCATACTTCCAACATAAAATGGCACGAGATATACATTACCATTTCAAATCGCCGTCTTGGGAGGTGGAATAACTCACAACCCAACACGTTTGTGCTGACACCTCCTTCTCAAGCATTTTTGTGCGAAGTAATGAAACACTCACGGAAATGCCTGCACGGTAGTTTCATAGGAGTCCTCTGTCTAGAGGCTTCACATGGTTCTGGAATCTGGATTCCAACAGAAGACCCCAGGGTTCTTCTCTAAAGAATAGTTAGTTACTCACAGATTTTAAGGGAAAGTGTGAGGTTATAAGGAGTGTTGTGAGGAGGCCACTTCTTTATTCCCAGCTGCTCAGCCCTGAAATAGTCAAACAGAAACCATATTATTTAAAACACTGGTTGGCCCATTAGCTCTAGCTTATTGGATAACTCTTACATCTTAATTTAATCCATTTCTAGTAACCTGTGTATTGCCACGTGGTTATGGCTTACCAGGTAAAGTTCCCAGAGTCTGTCTCCTGTGGGGTTACATGGCTTCTCTCTGACTCCACCCTTCTTTCTCCCAGTATTCAGTTTAGTTTTCCCCGCCTATCTACCCTATCAGGCCAAACCAGTTTCTTTATTAACCAATGGTACTCACAGCATACAGAGGGGAGCCCCACATCACACAGTAGCTTTCAATCTGCTTGAGGAAGCCAATAAGGGTAGACTTAAGAATTTTTTAGTTTAATTTAAAGCCAGTTAACCAGGACTGTTCTCAGGATTTGGAAAGCTACTGATGATTGGAGGATAAAGAATACACCTTAGGGAGGCTTCTGATGTTACTATGAACTGGTTTTGAGGGAGTTAAATCATTTCCAGCCACGTGGGGCGTGTTGAGATTCTTGATGACTTGTGGTTAAGACTGACATTCATTAAGGCCTCCCCAATCTTTGTCTTTATGAGAAGCAGGGGCCCAGAAGCTCGGCTTATAAAATGAAATTAATTCACAGCTGTTATGGATAATCTATGTGGATGAGAGAAACTTGATATATGGAATATACTAAAAGAAATGCTAGTTTAATGTTTAAGACACATCTTTCATGCACAGCATCCAAGCGGCTACAGACGCAGCTCTCCAACAGCTGTGCGGCAGCAGATTGCTGTTTTAATGAACCAATAACTCATTCTTAACCAGATTCCTTTGCACACTGGCAGTGGTGTTCAAATCACGCTGATGTTGTGCTGCTGCCCCAGGAGCCCTTCAAGCCCCCTCTCCTCACTATTAATTGTAGTTCCAGTTTAACTCTTACCATCTTTTTTTCTGTTGTTCACTGAAGCCTTTTTAAGAAACAATATTACTTTTATTTTTTGAGATTATAGTATAATTACATCATTTTCCCCTTTTCTTCCTCTATGCTATATCCATACGGACATGCACATTGAATAAAAAAATAAAAAAAGGAAAAGCAAACATGACTGCTCCTAGGTATGGTAGAAAAGGTTTATTGTAGATAAAAGGAAAAGCATAGCCAGAGGTAGGGAACTCTGGGAGAGTCCAGAGTGTATATGACCCTGATCTGGGCCATGTAGGGAGGAGGAGAGGGAGGAACCGTGTGCAGCAGCCAGGAGGCTCAAATGGCTGGGATTACATAGAGAAGAGCAACCCAGCCCCATGGACTGGAGAGTCCAGGGTAGGGTGCAGGGAATGCCAGCCAGGAGGCCCCTGTAACAAACAGGCAGGGGTTGAGGGATGCAGGGAGAACCTGGCAGCCAGGTCCGGTTTGATATGTTAAATAGGCATCTCAGCCCTTTGTCCCTGGCTTGAAACCTAACACACACACATGTGTGTGTGTTCTTAAATATATAAATATGACCTTCACAGTCTGTATAATTACATTACTTGTATGTATATTATCATGGCTCTTTGTTATTGGATAACTAATTAGTGTGCTCTTTCCTGGGAAGAGAATTTCTCTCCCACTGTTTCTTAGCTGTTTTTCTTGTGTAGGGTTGAGGTTTAATGAGCTTTCCCCATTCATGTCTGTAGAATTGTTGTAACTTTAAATTTGCAGTGTTAGAAGTTAACAGGGATTTCACAGCTCCTCTTTGAACATGGACTTGAGAAAACGCTTACATTTTAATCATGTTCCTGTCGTCTCCCAAACAGTGGTCTCCGTACTCATTTTGCCATCTTTGAAATTCTTAGCAAGACATCTCACTAAATGAAAATCCAAAACCCGAAATCTTTCAATGGCTTATTCATATATTTCTGGGGTAGCATAACGACATGCAAGTGCATTTGTTGGTCGATTAGTGTATTGTTTGTGTTCAATTGGAGGCTTTCCTTAAAGACTCTTGTTTCGTTGTACATTACAATAACATGAATAAACACACTGTGATAGGTTTGTTCAAATAGCTGGAGATGTAGAGCAATTGGTAGAGTGCTTATGTAGAATGCAGGAAGCTATAGGTTTGCTCTGCAGCACAGCATAACCCCGCATGGTGGAACACGTCTGTAATTTCAATACTCAAGAGGTAGAGGCAGAAGAATCAGAAGTTCATGGTCATCAGTGGAGTGTAAGGAGTTTGAAGTCAATTTGGACTACATGAGAACTTGTCTCCTGTGCATGCATGTGTGTGTATGTATGCATGTGTCTTCCTAAGTACATAAACACCACACACACACACACACATACACATACACACACACACACGTCAGAGTGACGGATTGATTGCCTCATTGCTATTGGGCATTTGTTTCTTTGTTTTTTATCAATACTAGAGATTCTGGATCCATCAATTTGCATTTGTAAATAACTACCCAGTACATTTTATTAATCAACCTGGTGGAGCAGTACCTCCTTCTTTTAAGCAAGCATCTTAGGCTCACACGCAGTAATACAGATTCCTGTGTCTTTTACCTTCTTGTCCTCAGTAGTGACTGAGTAGACAATTACTGTGACATTCCAACCTGGAGGTAAATCGCAGATCAATGCAAAGGCCTGAACCACTTGCCCACGATCTGAGATACGCTGTTCATTTGTTTTTACCCCAACCAGACTGCAACCCTCAAACTCACTTCATAAAGGTAGTCAGTACCCATTGGTATATTTAACAAATGTGCAGTTTGGAGTCAGCCCCTGCACTGCTCTGTGGCTTGCTTGCCTTCTCTGCAAAATGGGAATGAAAAGCTGGTACCTAACTCTTAGAGCTGAGAGGATTTGAGGAGATTTGTGTGAACTTTTTCAGGAAATTATTAAAATCTGTGTTAGAATTGTTGCATCTGTCACTATGAGTGCTGCTGGTACGGCCATTGCTGCCACCCAGGAGTCTACTCTGGCCAGATTAGATAGCATCTTGGTCCCTGCATTTGCCTCTCATTCTCAAAAGGATGCCAGAAAAGTGAGAGTCGGTGGTTCTACACTAGAGATCATTGCAAAACTACTTTATAAACCAAAATACCATTTAGTCTCTGGGTTTTTGAAACAAAGAAGCCCCTGCACCGCAAAGGACTGATCATCAGAGTTGAGAGAAGACTTATAGAATGAGAGACAATATTTGCAGCTTATTTATTGAACGAAGAATGGCTATGAAGAATATGTTGTGTTCAAAAACTAAACACCAAAACAAGTCCACATAGTTCAATTTTCAATAGAATAAAGATCATAACAGAGATCTTTCAAAAATATACATGAGCACCAGGTATATGCCAAAATTCTCATTCTCACAAATTAGCAGAGAAATTGTAAATCAAAAATACAACAGGCTAGAATCTCATCCCAGAATGAGCGTTATCAGAAAGACAAATGATAAATGCTGGCAATGGTATGAAGAAAGGGGGAATTCTTTTATAAGGATGGTAAAGAGGTGAGTAGCACCCCCATTATAGGAACCAGTAGAGATGTGCCTCCAAAACAAAAACAAAATCCAGTATGACCCAGTTATTCTAACTACTGGGCACATGGAAGATGACGTCACTCTATCAGAGATGCCTGCTGATCTGTGTTTATTAGCTACAGTTAAAGCTATGAAGTCTATCCAGATGCCTTCCCATCAGTGGGTGAGTGGATGGATGATTTAAACATGTGGTATATATGCACACAGATTATTATTCAGCCACACACACACAGACACACACACACACACACACACACACATGAAATCCTTTCAAGTTTAGCATCATGGCATGGATGGAAATGGAGATCTTCAGGTGAAATAAGCCAGTCACAGAACAGCAAGGATCACATGTTCTCATTCATGGACTCTGGAAGCGTGGTCTGGAAAGAGCCGACAGGGAGAGCGAGGCTAGAGACTAAGAAGAGCAAAGACGGTTGATAAAGGGCAGCAGGTGAGAGGGGAGGAATTCGTTCTGATTTTCTACAGCACAAAAAGGTTACAACAATCAATGATGTGTTACACAATGACAAGAAAAGGAAAGTACAGAAAGTCAAACACACAAAAATGATGTCACGCTGACAGAGATGAAGGGCTTTTCATCTCCCACTTGATTTATCATGAATTCCACGAACGTGCCAATTCTCCAGAATGTCCATAACTACCTATAAATACCTCCTCTACTTAAAAAGATAGCTGTATTAACTAAAAAGATGCAAAATCATTGCATGAGTAGATTCTGTATCTTTCCTGATGTAGTCTCTTAATTGTCTTGGAGTTTAGGGGGTTGGGGCTCAATTCTTGCTTCTGTGCTAGAGATGAAACAGCTGGACGTGTGGCCAGTGGGCAACAGTGGACAGAGGCCAGTGTCCTTCAGCACAGCATTGGGTTCCATTTGTCCTTTAGTCACGTGCCTAAGTCCGGGAAGGATCTCAGGGTAGCTTGGATTTAGGATGTTTCCTTCCACTCATGGGGGGTTAAAAGAGATTTCTGTACCAACTGTATTCCATGTCTACTTGTTGGCAGCCGATTGTTTGCCTCAAGGCCACACACAGATGCTATTTATCTGGCTATGGATATTAACAGGATCTTCTTAACTTTCTATAAATAAAAGCGACAACTTGTATTAGAGAAAATGCCCCGTGCAAAGAGATCAGTGAAACCTCAAGTTAGTGTGATCATCTTGGCCTTTCGATATGGCTGGGCAGTGACAGGCATCTCGGGCCACAAGCTCTTGTCTTTCTTGCTAAAGCCAAGCAAGGTCTCTGCTCTCACTCTCTCACAAGAAAGAGCACTTTATCTCCCTGTAAATGAAGATGGGATGATGAGAGAGGAGTGGGTAGAAAGGTCGTCCAGGGGAGATGCCTTACCCTACAGCGTGTCTGCCCCTAGGGAGAATTTTCCTCTGCCTGGAAAGCCCTTTTCAGGATGATCAGTTTCCTGTGAAGTCTCAGCCGAGAGTGGCAGGTGGGGAAACAGTCGGACCTGAGCTCTGTGCCAGGCTGGAAACAGAATTTGCCCTTTAGTCAGAGCAGCAGGAAATCCATAAAAGAAAAAGGCCTCCAAGATTTACAAGTGGGGTTTAAATGTGTGGAAATTAATCACATATAAACCGAGTGCAGAGGTGTCAGGCAGCTGCACAATAAGTTACAGAAGTAGCTGGAGGTTCAGGTGAGACTTGGGAGGGGCTTCCCAACGTGGGCATGACTCCGAAGGCTCGACTGTGAAAAGACTCCTTCACGTAGAGAAGAGGTGGGAGTTTTCTCCCGGTCACAGCCTTCACAAAGGCCCACCACATCTGAGGAATAAACGCACCCACTGAGCTCCTGATTCACTTCAACACTGAACAACAGCGAATTTGAGTTGAAGAAAAGAATGTTTAAGTTTTTATTCTATTCAGTGTTGTGTGGGCATGTGCCCCCATGGTATACAAAGTTGTCAGATGGCTTTGCAGAACCAGCTCTCCTCTCCCATCTTTCCTTGGGTTCCAGGGACCAGGTTCAGGCTGTGCAGCAAATGTTTTACCCAGCGAGTCATCTTGCCAGTCCTGAAAGAAACATTTCTAAAAATCCTCTTTCCTTTCCCCTCTTGCAACTTTCTCTTGCCTTGAATTTCATCGGAAATGAAGGATCCACACACCATGGTTATTCACACAGTGAATGCTCGGTATTTGTAAGATATCAGTGAACTGAGACACCAGCCACGCCTCAACAACGCTGAAGAGCACTCTTGAAGTGCTAAGACTTGCCCTGACTCGCTGGATGTCCTAGTTAGGGTTTCTATTGCTGTGAAGAAACACTGTGACCATAAAGTAAGTTGTGGAGAAGGGTTTACTAAGGTTACATTTCCACATCACAGTTCATCATCAAAAAAAGTCAGGACAGGAACTCAAACAGGGCAGGAACATCAAGGTAGGAGCTGATGCAGAGGCCATGGAAGGGTGCTGCTTACTGGCTTGCTCCTCACGGCTTGCTCAGCCTGCTTTCTTATAGAACCCAGAACCTCCAGCCCAAGGATGGCAACACTCACAGTGAGCTAGGTTCTGCCACCTTGATCACTAATTAAGAAAATACCCTACAGCTGGATCTTATGCAGGCATTTTCTCAATTGAGGTTCTCTCCTTTCAGATAACTCTAGCTGGGTCAGGTTGACAGAAAACTAGCCAGCACTCTGTAGGTGGGACCTTCCAGCCTCATTTGAATAAAGGATGGAAAGTCCCACAGTTCTAACACCCATCGGGACCGAAGATGACTTGTTTTCCAAGAGCATCATTTAAAAATACTTTCCGTTAGGGCTAGAAAGATGGTTCAGTGGTTAAGAACACTGGCTACTCTTTAGGTGCATTTCCAACACCCACGTGGTGTCTAACAACCATCCATAACCCTATTCCCAAGGGATCTGCTGTCCCCCTCTGTCTGGTCTTCTTCAGCACCAGGCATGCATGTGGTACACAGGTGCACAGACATACATGTAGCCAAAACACCCATTCACATTAAAAAAAAAAAAAAAAAAAAAAAAAAAAAAAAAAAACAGCCGGGCCGTGCAGTGGTGGTGCACACCTTTAATCCCAGCACTTGGGAAGCAGTGACAGGTGGATCTCTGTGAGTTCGAGGCCAGCCTGGTCTACAAAGTGAGTTCCAGGACAGGCTACAAAGCTACATAGAGAAACACTGTCTCAAACAAATAAGCAAATTCTTTCCATTTATCACATATAACGACATGCATTTCCCACTCTACCCTCTGATGTAAGACCTTCCACATTAGCATGTCTGGAGGTGCTGTCATTGTTTGGGTATTGTTTATGCATCCATATTGCAGTATCATGGGAGGAGAAGCATCCCTGTCATATTTAAGAGACACAAGCTCACATGAAACTTTCTCTGGCTCTTAACAACCTTTCCACTCTCTTCATGGTGTTCCTTGAGCCTTAGACACAGTTGGCATTGGCAACGCCATAATCTTGAATCTTGATTGTAAGAGGGAACTAAGTGTTTGCTGGAAATCCTCAAACAGAAGCAGAGGGAAGCACAGTGATATTCTGTGTCATTGCAAGATTTTTAATTCATTCGCGTTGTCTGCAGAACTAAGCAAAATGAAATAGCTTAGCCCCAGAGATAACAGACACTGGCTTCCTAGGGTTCTGGGCTAGACGATTTCCTTTACATGCCAGGTTTCTCAGTTACAGAGCAACAATTTCTGTATTGACCTGCTTCACAGGTAATGGCTGTAGTCATTGCCTAGTCGCTTTTCAGCTAATAAATTAGTGGCCTGCTGAGGGTGAACAATGGATGGAGTGTGACAAGGGAAAGGCACTTTCCGCCACACTCAGCAAAAAGCTTCAGTGTATTCAGAGGAGAAAGAGCTGTTCCTCCCTATTGAGTCTAAACAAAAGCTCCTGCTTCCGCCCTCCTGCTTCTTTCCTTCCTTCCCGGATGTCAGTCTGGGGCAACTGTAATTGGAAATTCAGTGCTGTTTAAGATTTAAAGGCGAATTCAGCTTCCTGTTACCTGAATAAATGTCCTCATCTTGATGAAGTTTATTTTGCTGAAAAAGCACGCCCAGTAGGGATGGGAAGAGAGCTCCGTGAGTAAGAGTGGCAGCTATATGTAAGTGTAAGGCCCTGAAGTCAGATTCCACCACCTGCCTAAGAGCTCTGAAGGGTGCTGCACACCTCCTGGCTGGCACGTGCCTTGTAGCACCGGTATTGTGAGAAAACAGAGGCAGGATTGAGCAGATCCAAGAGATCCAGGTTAGGGGAGAGAGCCTGCCTCAAGGAATAAGGTGCAAAGGGACAGAGCAGGACAGCCTGTGTAGGTTGTCTTGAGACCTTTGGCTCATGAGGATTCGTGGGATAAATCAGAATAGCACTCTGTCTCCTTTGCCTTGGCAGCTCCTATTCTCTGTGTGGTTGAACCTCAATCTTCATCTTGAGAACTACTCAGGGGATCCCTGTGTATTTCTAATATCCTTTGCTAGAAATGTGTTTGTTAGGAAAAAAATCCTAAGACGAGCTGCTCCGCCGGTGCAAAGAAATCCAACTAGGTCAGAATAAACCAAATTAAAAATGTCCATTGTTTTATTAAATACAGTGCCCTCGGGTGGCTGATCGCATGATGGGGAAACAAGAAAGCGGGGAGCACATGCAAACCCGGAACCACGTATTCCTTCTCTGGGAGCCCACTTAAATACCCTGTGGGAGTGGTCCTGACCCTCTCCCAAGGAGAGGTCAGGACCTGGCATGCTGGGATTTGTAGTCCAGACCAATGCAACTCCCAGGCCAGGGGGCTGGGATGGATCCCAGGAGCTGGGGTTATGCTCCCGACTTAACAGTGTAATGTCTTATTTCTTAGTGCATCCTACTTCTGGAAAAGATCCTAATGACTTCAATGACCCAATCAAGGGAGAAGGGGGAGGGGTTATAGATTAATCGGAAGACTGCTGACTCAGCACAAACAAATCTTTGTTTTTGTACCACATAAACTAGATACTGTGGCACTAGCCTGCAATTCCAACACTCTGGAGGTAGAGGCAGGACAATTAGAGGTTGAAGCACACCCTTGAAGCCAACTTCAAGACACTCTCTTCATTCTGACCAGTTGGGAGGTAACTACCTTTGACTACACAAATAACTCCTCTAGGGGATTCCCAAGAGTTTCACACACCTTTGAATACAGAGATACAACTTTAGAGGACAATTGGATGGTTTCATATCTAGGGCCTGTGAGTGCCCCAACCATAGGTTCTTAGCCCAATTTACAGCGCCAGGAATGCACTGCCTCGTGTGGAGTGGGCCTTAAATCCAATCAGAAAGGGGTTGGTAACCCACATGATATTTGTGCCACTGTGGCACCCATGAACATGCTGTCCACAGCAGTCATCATTATAGCTCACAGGAGTCACAGCTGGGCAAGACAGCTGCGACTTTTCCCCAGAGGCCCAATGCAACTTCAGTGCTATGAAAACTAACTAGCAGAGAAGGCATTTCTAGTTAATAGCAACTTCATTCCTTCTTGTCCTATGACCAAAGTGTACGATGTTTTCAGCAGCAGAGTCTTAATATAAATTTATGGTAGGCTCAGACCTTTGTTTTTAAGGAAACTTCTGGCTTCTCATTTTCTGTGGGGCTTCTACTTACGATGAGAAAAAAAAATCTGTAAAGAATTTTGTTCTCACCAGGCAGTGGTGGTACATGCCTTTCACCCCAGCCCTTGGTAGGCAGAGGCAGGCAGATCTCTGAGTTTGAGGGCAGCCAGGTCTATAGAGTGAGTTCCAGGATAACCAGGACTAGACAGAGAAACCCTGTCAAAAAAAAAAAAAAAAAAAAAAAAAAAAAACTTAAAAGAAGAAGAATTTTGTTTTGTTCTCAGAGTAATGGAAAGGGAGGGAGAAGACCTAGGCAATCAAAAATTACCAACTTTTCTTGAATAAAGCATTAGAATTGACATTCTAATTAATTAATCATTGAGGGACAACGAAACATGACACGGGCACTTAGCTGAAGAAGTCACCGCCCTCTATAGACACAAATAATTCAGCAATGTTTTTAACGGTTTCCTAAAAGCAAATTCGTCTCCCAAGGGACCAAAGGACTGAGGAAGATGGCAGTAGAAGATACAAAACCAAGTCCCAAATTTCTCCGTGGATGTCACCAGGTATCACGAAAGTGCCTGGCGAGATTCCTTTGGAAGCCTTGATTATTGCATGGATATGGGTTCAGAACAGCAACTGCTGTAGAAATGCAAAAAAAAATAGACCTGGATCCTTCTCCCCTGGCTGTTTTTAGACGCGTGGGGAGGGGCAACAAACTCCACGCCCTTGGGGAATTGACAGAAATAAAACTGATATTGGAGGATGGAACCCCAAACCTTCCACCCTTGGGAGACAGGAAAGGGGATGGATATCTGCTCTTCATGGATATCAGCTGGTGATAGGGAGGAATGACTGGAAACACTCTCCCTCTGAGAATCATATGCACAGTGACTGAGAGTTAGCTTCACAGCAAAGCAAAGAGCTAGGAGGGTTTTCTTGTTAGAAAAACAAAAAGAAAAACACAGAGGCCTGAACTGAGACTCAGTGCAAAGCAGAGACCTTAACTGTGGAAGAGGGATTAATGTTACCCCCCCCCCCCCCCGCCCTTACAAGCGTTGCTCACCCCAAAGCAAAGGCATCAGGAGAGTAATATGATGCTCCTGACTGACTCCCTCTTCCCTCACTCGGTCGTTAGGTGCCTGTCATCTCCAAGCAAAGACAAACAGCTTTCATGAAAAAAAAAAATGAGCTGTACAACATACTAGCATGTTTTTAAGAGGGACACAGCAATCCAAAGACTCGCAGCCATACATGAAATAGATTGCAACAATCAGATTAGAAAAATAAAATAATTATGATTGATACGTTAATAAGTTTATTAGAAGAGGTAACGCCATGCTAGGACAGATGGGCAAATTCATTGGAGAGGTGGAATTTAGACGAAAGTGCTAAATCCCTAAAGCAGACAAGACAGACAACAAAGAATTCCGTCAGTTAGGTTCACCAGGCTGCTAGACATAACTGAGGAAAGAATCAAAGAACAGACCATTGGTCAATAGGAAATATTCAAACTGAAGGACAAAGAAAAAGACTCTAAAAAGCTAAGGGGATCGGAAGCTGAACCACGTCAAAGACTGGACCTTTACATAGCTGAATTATCAGAAAGAGGAGAGAAAACAGGGCAGAAAAAAAATCTAAATAACTAAAATGTTCCCAACATTGACAGGCACTGGGAATCATGCCTTCAGGAAATGAGACGATCAGGGCATTCGCAATGCAAAGGGCAGGGTCCATTCATAGCATTCTCAGTGAGGTGGGGAGAAAGGGAGCTTTATGGAAATAGAAAGAATATCATTAACAATTTTATGATAATAATTTTAACAACTTAGATGCAGTAGTCTTGAAAGCCACCAACTATCAAAGTCCAATTAGGAAAAAAAATGACCAGAATACTTTGTCTTCTAAATAAATTGAAAAGAAGATAAATAATTCATATCCAAAAACTCCAGCTCCAGATGGCTTCACCTGAATATTCTATTAAATATTTAAGGATGAAACAGAAGCAGTTTTGCACAACCTCTTCCGCAGCACAAAAGTAGAAAGGATTTGCCAGCTTCTTTCATGCTACCAGCACCTCCCAAATACAAAATTCGATGACTGCCTGATCAGGAAGACCAAGGCCAGCCATCAACACAGATGTGAAGGCTCCAACAACCTACGAGTAAATCAAATGCGACAATCTACAAAAAGATAACACACTGTGATCAAGTAGCATTGTATTCCAGGAATACAAAGCCATGTTAGTATTCAAATTCTGATCACAGCAATATATCCGAATGCTTAAAAAGCATCATAAAATTATCGAAATGAGGACAGATAAACCTTTGAAAAAGATTGCTATTACTGTGTGTGCATGTCCTGCTACGCATTGGAGTCCATACCCACTCCAGTGAAGAAAGGAAGAAGAGTTATTGCAAGTAAGTTTAAAAATTTTATAATACAAAGGCAACATTTAAATTGAGTGTTTCTACAGGGAGAAAAATATTTTTAAAACTTTATTGTAAAAAAAAACAATTATAAAAAAAACTTTATTGTAGTAACTTACAAATAAAAAACATTACACTGTGAGATTAACTAGATTTAAAGTTTATGTTTCAATGAAATAATATACAGTTAGAATAGCCATTCTGAAGCCATGGAGCCTCACCTTTGATTTTACAGTTTCACTATCAATTGTGTTTTATGTACTTACCCACATAATATATCAATAACAGCAGGAGAAAAACAGTTAGCGTTACATCTTCACTCAAACTGGATGTCCATTTTCTGAGTTCCATCCATTCACATCTCCTTATATTACTCTTTCTTGTTCTCCTTTCTAAATGTACCCACACGTACATTTGTTTAAATGCATACATAAATATCATAGGCCTTGATCTGCATATGAAGAAGAACATGTGGTTTATTTCTTTTCATGGTTATGTGACCTTGCTTAATGTTATATGTCCAAGTCTATTCAAATTTTATGATTTCACATTTCTTTAGAGGTGAATAGTATTTCATTTTGCATTTTACATATGTACCATGTAGTGATTTGAATGAAAATGGTCCCCATAGGCTCATAGACTATGGGGATTACAACATGTGACCTTACTGGAGGAGGTGTAGCCTTGTAGGAGGAGGTATGTCACTGGGGGTGGACTTTGAGGTTTCAAATGCTCAAGCCAGGCCCAGTGTCCCTCTCTCTTCCTGCTGCCTGCCAATCCAGGTGTAGAATGCTCAGCCCTTCTCCAGCACCATCTCTGCCTACATGGCATCATGCTTCCTGCCATGACACTAATAGACTAAGCCTCTACAGCGATAAGCCAGCCCCACTTAAATTTTTCCTTTATAATAGTTTCCATGGTCATGTCTCTTCACAGCAATAGAAACCCTAACTAAGACATACCAGATTTCCATTATCCATTTGTATGTTGATAAAGAATTAAATGGTTTCATTTCGTTGCTATGGTGGATAGAGCAGCAATGAACATGGGGTACAGATATTTCTGTAGTAGAGTGTGGAGTTTGCTGGGTATATACATTTTTCTATTCAATGCTTCTGTTTAAAAATTTCAGTATTCTATATAATAGTACAAATAATTATAAATTAATATAGTAACATTTACAACAGCACCAAAACTACAAAATATTTAAGCACAGATCTTAACAAAGATGCTAATACCAAAAAGCTTCAGTTAAATAAAGTTAGGAGTACCTTAAAATAAAAGGGCTGAGCAAAAAAGATGGCTCAACAGTTAAGAGAACTTGTTCTTACTGAGGACCTGGGTTCAATTCTCACATAGGAGCTTACAACCATCTATAATTCCAGTTCCAAAGGATTTGGCACTCTCTTCCAGCCTCTCTGGCTATCAGATACACATGTGGTACACAGACATACATGCAGTCAAAACCCTTATAAACATAAAATTAAACCATTTTTAAAAATGGAAAGGTTGGGGAGATTGCTCAATAAATGAAATACTAGCCATTCAGGCAAGAGGATTGAAGTTCAGACCCCCAGAACCCATGTAAATGTTGTGAGGATCAGACAGCCTACCTGTAATACTCACTTTGGAAAGTAGAGGCAGGGGATCTCCAGAGCAAACTATCTAATGATACTAGCCATAGCAGCAACTCTGGGTTTAAGTGAGAGACCCGACCCTGCCTGAAAGAATAAGGTAGAAGAATGATTGAGGAAGATCCTTGACATCAGTCTCAGGTCTTCTCTCTCTCTCTCACACACACACACACACACACAAACACGCATGGTACACAGTCATGCACACACAGAGACATACACATGCCTACACACGAGTGAACACATAAGCATGCATGCATGTTTGTATGTTTGAAACATACAAAGAATACATACTAAAGAAAAAAAGAAGTATGTTAAATAGAGAAATGAGCTTCAGAATTTGGAAGTTGCAATGCGGCTCTAATGTCACTTATCCTCAATCTAATCTTCAGCTGCAATACAATTCAAATCCAAATCCAATCATGACTGTAATAGATACTGACAATTGTACTCGAAAATCTCTTTAGAAAGGCCAGAAAAGGAGACTAGATGGAACAATTTTGAGACAGAGCAATAGTGGAAGGCTTATATGACCTGATATTCTGACCTGCATGAAGCTAGTAAGTTTAGACAGTGCCACATGAACAAAACAGTAGGTGTGTAGATTAATAAGACAGAATAGAGAGTTCAGAAATAGTGCTACAGAAGTTTTTAACAAAAGTATAAAGTAACTAATATTCAAATAATACTGCTATAGAAATTGGGTGTCTGTGGGCTAAAGAGATGGCTTGGTGGTTAAGGCACTTGCTATTCTTTCGTGGCTGGGCGTGGTTTCTAGCACCCAAATTAGGTGGATTGCAACCACCTGTAACTCCAGCTCCAGGACACCCTCCTGTGCAAACACACACACACACACACACACACACACACACACACACACACAAATGAGTAGACAGATAAATTAAAGATTTTTTTTAGCAGGTGACTATGTAGATGATTTAGGGTTAAGAGTGTGCACTGCTCTTGCAGAGGAGGAAAATTCACATCAGGTGGCTCTCAGCTGCCTTTAACTTCAGCTCCCAAGGACTCAACACTCTCTTTTGGCCTCCATAGACACTGCCCTCACAGGCATAGCCTCCACCCCACAACGTCCCCCACATATACCCATACACAGAATTTTTTAATGTTTTTAAAATTGGGTGTCCATAAATAAACTTAAAGTAGATTCAGACTTAACACCTTGTAAAAGAAACTACTCAAATGGGCTGTAGACCTAAACACAAGGACTCAAACTATAAAAATTCCAGAAGAAAACATAGAAACAAAGATTTATAGCGAGACATTAGGGAAAGATTTCTAAAAAATATATAAGCTATTTCTATAAAGGAAAAATGGCTAAATTAGGATTGATTAAAATCAAGAGTTTCTGGTGTTTGAAGTAAACTGCTTTGAAAATAAAAATACAAACCACACCCAATAAAGAATTTGTTTCCAGAATACTCAAGAGTCTTAACATGAATGAAATGCTAAAAATTCATTAAGAAAGGAAATAACCCATTTTTAAAATATGCAAAATATATGAACAGGGACTCCCGGCCTAGAAGGCAAGGAAGCTCACAAAATATACCATAGTCATCAAAGACAGGCAAACTAAAACCACAGTGTGACACCACTGCCTGGCCATTATAAAAATGGAACTTTTCAAAACTGAAAATAAAATAAAATTAAAGTTAAAAGAATACCAACTACTGCCGGGCAGTGGTGGCGCATGCCTTTAATACCAGAACTCAGAAGGCAGAAGCAGCTGGATTTCTGTGAGTTCGAGACCAGCCTGATCTCCAGGACAGGCTCCAAAGCTACCGAGAAACCCTGTCTCAAACAACCAAACAACAACAAAAACAACTACTGTTGAGGATATCAAGAAACTAATGTACAACTGCCAGTGGGATTACGCACTAAAAATGACACTGGAGATTTCTTATAAAGTTAAACATATATTTACTATATGACTCAATGGCCTCACTGCAAATGAAATAAAAAAAAAACTGGATCCTTACCAAAAAAAAAAAAAGTATGAGAATGTGTGTACCAGCTTTGTTTGCAATCGTCAACAACATAAAACAACTTGAGTAGAGAGTGAACTGTGGGCTACCACCTACAATGAAATGCTATTCAGCGGTTTAAAACAAAGTTACTGTGTTTGGTATGAGTGGTTCTCAAAGTGGAAGAAACAGTGTTTTAAGGATTCTGTGCTTTACCAACCCATCACTATGACATCTTTGCAAATATGAAGCTGAGGAAAGATAAAAGCCCATTGGTTAACCAGGACTGGAGTATAAAGAGACATGGGGTGATGGGGTTGATGGTTCAAGGGGGGGTGCTATTCTCTTTCTTGATTGATTAACAGTTTCATGGATAAGATAAATTCTATGGTATATAAATTGTACCACAATACAAACGGAAAATAATTTTCTTTAAATCTGTGGTTTTATGTTAGTATTGGCTTTCCAAACTGTCTCTGGGAACTGGAGAGATGGCTTAGTGAAGAGCACTTGTTGCTTGTGCAGCGGACCGGACCAAGATTTGATTCCCAGCACCCACATGACAGCTCATAGAAATCTGTAACTCCACTTCCAGGGGATCTAATGCCCTTTTCTGGCCTCTGATGGCACCAGTTTTGCACATAGAACATGTACATACAAGCAGGAAAAAACTCATACACATAAAATAAAAATAAAAAAATATTTTCAAGCCGGGCGATGGTGGCGCATGCCTTTAATCCCAGCACTCGGGAGGCAGAGGCAGGTGGATCTCTGTGAGTTTGAGACCAGCCTGGTCTACAGAGCTAGTTCCAGGACAGGCTCCAAAGCCACAGAGAAACCCTGTCTCGAAAAACCAAAAAAATAAAAATAAATAAATAAAAATAAATATTTTCAAATAAATAAACACTGTCAGTAAAGTGAATATTCATTTTGAACGTATCAGCAGTCTGGCGATGGAGAGTACTCTGGTAGCTCCCAATGTTTCTGAACAAGCAAGCACAGAAGTTCCTCTGGGTCCTGAGTCCTGTGGAGACTAAACACACATCCATGTTTTATGTTTATTCTTGTGTACAGGTTCAGGTTCTGACCCTGGACCCAGACGGCCCTCCAAGCTCTGTGGTCCTGCAGGCTGGAGTCCACCACTCACCAGGGGTCCTCTGCTTCCACCTCTGCTCGTGACCTTTCCCACCGCTCAGCTTTGTGCACACCTGTTCCCTTTGGGGTGCATCTTCCCAGCTGTCATTGGGAGTCTCAAGATCATGTCAGATCTCCCCACCTCCATGCGGCCGCTCCGGCCATGATCTGCCAGTCGCTGTCATAGCTGTCTCCTTCTCTCCTTCAAGTCAGGCGGGTGTGCACTACACTGCTGAGCCCTGCACTTGGTCCAGGGGTTGTGAACCTATCCTGACATGATGACATTCCCTTTCATTAAATCCTGCAGAAAAATTGTGGTGTTTTCCTTATGCTTCTTTTCCAAGTCAACTCTGCCTTATCATTCTTCGGGTGCTTTTCTTCCACTTACTGTCCCTGCCTCACATAGTCAGCCACCTTGGGCATCCACTTAGACATCGGGGATCTAGACTTGTCTGTTGACTCACCCTGTGTGCCTAATTCAGGGTCTTCTGCAGAAGGGATGCCAAGTTTTTAATTGTTGGGTTGAACTGATTTACAAACTGAATACCAGGCTATGAGTTGACTAAGCAGCAGTCAGCTTTCTGTAGAAATGCATTACTAATAAGATTAGGAGAATTATTATTTTTTAGTGGCACATGGGATCACACATCTTTCAGGTAATATTTGATTGCCAAATGGTTTCCTTTGCTATAACTTCCCTGGGGCCTTTAGTTCATTTGAATTATTGATGACAGCAAAGTCTTAGTAATCCCAAACCATGTAAAGAAGGGAATAATTCAGTTTCCATTGTTGGCCCAAACAAGTCCTTTAAAACCAGCAGACAGAGCATCTGCCGTCTCCTTCTGGGCACCCAACAGGCACTGCCTTCATTTCCCCATCAGATGATAGATGCCCATTGAGCAGCTTTCCCTGGTGTCTGGTCTCTCTGAGGTGGCAGCGCGGTTTTGAAGATGTTCTCAGGCTGGGCCCAACGTTCCCTGGATTCTGTTGCTGTCCCATGCATGCTAGACTTGAACACATGCTATATGACAGTTCTAACTTGGGCACATGCTGCGTGATGGTTTTAGACTTTTAGAATTTTGCATGTTCACACTGTATTGGGCAGGCTAAAGGAAACCCTCAAACATTTCCTTCTGTTAGATTCTTAGAACCATTTCCATCTGTACGATTGCAGATGTGTTTCTAAGTAAGAAGCCCCTAAGACCTGGATGTTATTTGACTTAAAGACATTGTTGATCTTATACATGGGGACACGCCACTATACGATTTACAGGAAGCTGTCCTACTCCTCCCCACTGTCCCTTTCAAAGCTCCTGCTGTCGAGCAGCTTTTGTCTGTTTCCTAAACCCTTTGGAGAGGGAGCCACCCTGACTCTTAAGAGAATTCCATCTCAGGAGCTTCAATATTGATTATGACAATTTTGTAAGTGTGAAGTTCCTGCAGGATAAGAATCTGGGATTTTGATTATTTGGGAATTTTGATACTCTCTCCAACGTTGCCATCTCAAGAACAAAAGATGACCACCGAAGGACAAGTGGTGCACCACGGGGTCACAAACGTGAGACTACAATCTCACCTGGCCCTACCATGCCTGTCCTGTGGGGATTAGGTGCTAGGAACCTGGATCTAGGGTCAGATGTAGTCCATCTCAATTGTGTTTTCGTACTCTAATCTGTGCTTTCTCTCAAAGACAGTTTCAGTTTATCAATCAGCATTGGAAGCTGTTAGCCAATGCTGTGATCAGAGCACTGTGTTGGAGGTGGCGGTAACTACTAGGAAAGAAAATGGAGGTTGATTGGAATGCTTACACCTGATTCAAACTTGTGGGAATTACACCAACAAGTTGGCGTAAGTTTCTGTCCTGCCCAGTTCCGCAATAAACACGCAGAAATTATATTATTTGCAATACTATTTGGCCAGTAGCTCAAGTGAACCTCTGGCTTACTCCTATATCCTAAATTAATCCATCAATCTGTGTATCGCCATGTGGCTGTGACCCACTGGGTAAAGTTCTGCCTGCCATCTGTCTCTGGCAGGGTTTCTCCTTGACTCTGCCTGCTCTCTCCTCCTCTATCTGCTTGGAACTCCCACCTTGCCCTATTCTACTAAGTCACTGGCCAAAACAGACTTATTCATTAACCAATAAATGCAACACATAGACAGAAGGACTTCCCACACCACCAATAATTAAGATGAGAGTATTGTACACAGAGATCATTGCTGGGGGAAGCCAGCAAATGCCCCACGCTAATCTTCGTGAGCTCTGTGTGTGTCATTTTTTAAATGCCCCCCAAGAATCAGAAAATGGTGGACAGATGTCCTTTTGTTACTGGTAAGGTCAGAATGGAAGAGCAAAACTGAACAAGTTCCTTAGCATTGAATTCACCAAAGTTAAAGACATGTGCCAGTTATTAATCAGTGAGTCATTGCTGTGGGACAATGGTCTGTACCCTGTCAATTGTATTTTAATAAAACACTGATTGGCCAGTAGCCAGGTAGGAAGTATTGGTAAGGCAACCAGGCAAGAAGTAGAGGCGGGACGATGAGAACAGGAGAACTCTGGGAAGAGGAAAGAGTCAGTCACCCAGCTGTCACCCAGTCACAGAGGAAGCAAGATGAGAATCCTTGCTGAAAAAGATACCAAGCCACATGGCTAACACAGACAAGAATAATGGGCTAATATAAGTTGTAAGAGTTAATAAGAAGCCTGAGCTAACAGGCCAACCAGTTTGTAATTAATGTAGGCCTCTGTCTGTTTATTTGGGACTGAATGACTGCAGGATCAGGTGGGACAGAAAACTTGGTCAACAAGTCATTTCTGTACAAGACGTTGGAGGACAGACCCAAGATACCCAGAGGCTAAGCTACTAGACTAAGGGGGAAAGCGAGGAATCTGCATTCTGAATTAATTGCTGATCTCACTAGATGGTCTCACTCTGTCTGCCATGGGAAGCAGAGTCACGGGTAGAGAGAAGGTAGAAGTTATATTATTTGATGCTTCTGAAAAAGTGGAAGATCTTAATTTTTGGAACAAATCCTTGGGCAAGGTAGGACACTTGGGAGAGGAGAGCATGGGACGGGGAGTCTGAATGGAGAGACCGGTGGCCAGGTTACAGTGGGATCCGTCACAATTCACTACTCTGTATTTTAGGCAACTGTATTTGCTGTAAACTGCATCCTCGTTCCATCAATTTCCCTTAGGAAGCTTCCCTGGATATTGCAGTAGTGATAAACTGAGATGCGGAAAATGTCTAATCAGGTAAATTTCCCACTTAAAACTAAGAAGATTGAGAAGGGCAATCTGAGCCAGGCTGGAGCAGGGCACAGCGGATTCTCTGTGGTTTCCACATACAAGTGCAGCAGGTCACTAAGCATCTGACAGCCCTTCACTGGAGAGGACCAATGTGACGGAAGTGAAGAGCCAGCTGTTAGCCACCCAGCAGGAGCCCTTCTGATGCCTGGTTGCTTAGAAAATTGCCGAGTCTGGGAAAGGAAGAAGATGATAGCAAATATTTATTGTTCTTTGTGCAAAATTTCAACCTACACACACACACACACACACACAGAGATATATACTGTGGTAGTTCAGATGATATGTCCTCCCACAGTCTTGGGCATTTGAATGCTTTTTGCCCAGTTGGTAATTTGTTTGGGAGGTGTAAGAGAGTTAGCCTTGCTGAAGAGATTGTGCAACTGGAGAGGCTTTGAGAGCTAAAAGATTCACACCGTCCCCAGTTTGCTCTCTACTCCCAGCTCTCAGCTCCATTCACCATGCCAGCTGCTGCTACGCTTCCTGAATATGTGGTGGAGCCACAAGCCTAAATAAACCCTTTCTGCTATAAGCTGCCTTGATCATGGTGTTTTATCACAACAATGGAAAACTAGCTAATAATATACATACGTACATGTTTAGGGGTATATATTTATGCATACATAAAAAGTCAAGGATATATTTGCTTTGTTTTTTAATTAAAATACAATTACATCATTTCCCTCTCCCTCTCATTCCTCCAATTCCTCCTATACCCCTCCCTGCTCCTTTTCAAATCATGACCTCACATCTTTTCATTATTATTGTTGTACAGTTCGCTAAGTTTCCAGTACCCGCCATGATTTCCCTCCTGTTCAGCTGGTCTTAAGGCCAATTAGGAAGCTGTTGGTTATGACACAAATATGAGCACAACTATCTCACCTTTAGGGATATTTGCTGTGCAGATCATTGCTGCGGTTCCTAGGCATCATAGCTGGGTAGGGCTAATAAATGCTCCCTTCCCCTGGAAGCTCGTATAACAAATTCTGCTATTATAAAAGCTAGCCCTAAGAGGGGAGGCTTTTGAGTCCAATTCCTCCGAATCCTGTGTTCTTCACTCCTCATTCACAGATATATGAAAGAAGTTATAGTCACAGACACAAAAGGGTGAGAATCTTTCCCCAAAGCAGAAAGGAGGTAGGTAAAATTTAGTCCTGAGTCCTTGCCCGCCTTACCAGGGACAGTCACCCATTGCAATCAGGGTGTCAGCTGGCCTAGTGGGAGCCCAGCCCTCTGGTCTAGAGAAGCCATGTCTCCTCTAGGCATCCTAATATGTTCCTAGAGCCATGTGGGCAGGGAAAAGGGGGAGTTAATGGGGCTGGATGTCTAGATAGGGTTTTTTTTTTTGAAAGACCCATCACCCCTCATTTGTCCCATTGTTAGGGTACAAGTGCCCCGGAGCATCCCTGACTCAGAGGTAATTCTGAGAACTGCGGGAGCCTGCACTCTGAATTAAAAAGGAGCAAACAGGAGGAAATATGGAGGTCCTTTTCCTCTGAAAAATCTCCAAACCACAGCCTTTTTGTCTCTCAAGAACTCCAACTTGAACCTGACTTTGAATTAGTTGTGCGAATTACAAAGTCAAGGATGAAAACTTCTCATTCCATCCTCTTGTCCACTTCCCTCTGATTTGATAACTTCACTTTGGCAATAAAGTGTAGAACAAGATAGCAAGATTCATGTGTTTTTCCAACGTACTTGCAGAGGAAATCTCTGTTCTTCTGGGTTCCTCAATAACTTCATCCCTGAGTGGCTGCTAAGCATCATCATAACAATAATTATCCCGGTGTGAGAGGGGTGGGATGTTTTATATATATGAAGGGAAGCTGGAGTTGCTCAGATTTGGCCCCGTGTTTTATAAGAGTCGCTAGACCCGTGGAGGGACTTGAGGAGGTTACAAAATACAGCCACTTGAAGCTGAGATGATTTCAACTCGCTTGTCATTGAGCAGACAGAAGTTAAGTGTTACACTCCTCTAACCCCAGTACTTCAGAGACTGAGGCAGAAGGGGGAGAGTTTGAAATAGCCTGAGCTGTACAGTAAGACCCTGTCTTAAAATATTTAAAAATAATACTACTAGTAATTAGATGGGAATGATGGGAAAACCAGGGTGCCAGTCTGGAATCCTTTCAACTCTTCTAAAGAAGGAAGAAGAAATGGAAGTGCCCCCCCCCAAATAACTGCACTGTGTTTTCAATGATTTCATCCCATTCTACTATCAGGCCTCCTTCCTCCAAGATTTCTCCATGAATCTTCTCCTGTCCTTAACCCGTCAAGGTCTTGCCTACTGATTTACCTTCTCCAAAAATAAGCTCAAGAAATTGCTGTGTGAATTTCTGCAACAGAAATGAAAGATTAATAAAACAGCAAAAAGATAGTAGTCTGGAAAGTTTTCAGATCCTTAAAAAGATGGAGCATTGGGGCAAGTGAAATGACTCAGCAGGTAAAGGCACCTGCCTGCCCCTAAGCCTGGCAACTGGAGGATGATCTCAGAATTCACAGAGTGAAGGAGAGAGGGGACTCCCCTAAGTTAGTATCCGACCTCAATGCATGGACTTTAAGATGCATGTGCATGTGTGGACATGCAGGCTTACACACACATGAACACATATACATGTGTGCACATACACACATGTGCGCACAAAAAATAAATAAAATATTTTTTAAATATTAAGCACTGATGAATTGGGGATAACAGAAAGGAGGAAGAGGGAGCTGGAGAATTTGGGGATGCAAACGACATAGTACAGTACTTTCAAAGCTTTTTTGAAAAACATCTTGCTTGAGACCCAGCGTTACAAGCCATCATTTTGCGACAAATCAGTTTCCTTTGTTATCTTCTGGTTCCTTAGTTTTGAAACAAGGTCGAAGTAGCCGTCCTGAAGTTCTTGTATGCTTGCCTGTCTCTTCCATTAGTCCAGTCAGGCAGGCTCCATTAGTCCTCATGTGGCAGACAGAGAAAACCGGACATCAGTGAGTTAAATGGTATCAGTCACCTACTTGGGAATAGAGGGCCAGGACACTGGGTATTTTCCTGGCAGGAGATGAGGAGCCTCCAAAGTGCTCTTATTTCTTCTTTCATCATCAATAATAAAGATTTCACCTTCAAGGTTGAAAGAAACAAAGCTAAAGTTCACAATGATTAAGTCTCCTGCGGTCACACAAAATCAGCAGCTAACTGGGAGCCCGGACGATGTCCACAGTTGCAGGGCCTTTTGTCTTTGTCAGGAAATTTTTGAAAACATACTTGTTTACATTTCTATAAAATTATGGAAGCAACGCCCCGGACATGTGTGGATGATAAATTAAGCTGTGGCTGGCTAGCTGCATTAATTACTCTAAAGTGCAGGAGACAATGAGGCTAATGCCTCTCCACTCCCTGTGATGCTGACGGGAGAATCCATCAGATGCCTGCCCTGGCTGCTGCTCCACAAACCCATCACGCCTGGCTGCCGTGAAGCTGCTGCTTGTGTCCTAGTGATGGGGAATCTCTTCATTCACTCGATCGCCGGCTTCTACCAGTCCTAAGAAAACAAACAGAAATGGGTTTCAGCTGTGCAAAGTGCAAAACACTCTGTAATCCCTGAACTAAGGAACAGAGGCAGGGGAATTACTGTACATTTGAGGCCAGCCTGCTCTACATAACAAGTTCTAGGCCAGTTGGGGGTATATTGTGAGACCCTATCTCAAACAAATAAACTTAGGTAAGAGAAAAAAGGATCTAGTGTGATGTCATGTTTTCCCTAATTTCTTACTTAATTTTGAGGCGCAGAACTCCTGATCAGACAGAAAGAGGGCACAGAAATAAACAGCAGGATTTGGCCTTAACCAGCAGGGAACATCTTGACTCAAGTGCTCTGCTTGGGGAAGCACTCTTTCTGCAACAAATATTACAGATTTTGAACACTACATTTTATAAAAATACATAGGTTCATCTCGTCATGTATGAGATGGAAATAGAGATAAATCATCTAGAGGGGATGAAGGAAACTAAAAAGATGAAAAGATAGAGAAAGGAGAGAATGGGAGGGGAGGTAGAAACGCATGGCCAAAGTACAGTACATATTTATATTAAATGATTCTTACAAGGCCAAGTGTGGTGGCTCACACCTTTAATCCCAGCATTTGAGCAGCAGAGGCAGGCGGATCTCTTTGACTCTGAGGACAACCTGGGCTACGGAGCAAGTTCCAGGACAACCAGGGCTGTTACACAAAGAATCTCTGTCTCAAAAATAAAATAAAATCAAAAACCAAAAACAAACAAATCCTTATAAAGTCCAGTCTTGTAGACACCTTAAGTGAACCATCTTCAATACAGTCCCTGCACCTCAGGCTCAGAGAATATCATGAAAGAAGAGTTGAAGGAGTGTAAGAACCAGAGACCTAGGGCATCTGAAACTTTTATACGTGGCAGGAAAGTTGCACCCACGGAACCTCAACAAGATGGTTGCCTAAATAAGACCCACACAATGACAAAGACAGGCGACATGCCGACAAGGATGGGAGAAATTTCACGAGACCCAGGCCCTGCATGGCTGCTGAGAGAGGGAGAGAGTAGGTCCTCTTCAGTAGGCTATTCAGTCCCAAGTGGTCAGCCATAAACACATGCACAAATGAGCAAAACTAAGTAGACACAGTAAGCGGTACATGTGTGTGTGTACATATGTGTGTGTGCGTGTGTGTGTGATGCATGTGCGTTTGTGTGTATGTATATGCATGTGTGAATGTGTGTGTATATGACTGTGTGTATGCATGCATGTGTGCGTGTGTGTGTGAATAATAAAGGAAAGGTCATGAATTTGAGATGGAGTCAGGGAGGACACAGGACGACCTGGATGATGTGAAATACTCATGGAAATTCTCAAAAACATTAAATCAATAAAAAGAAATTAAAGATGCAGATAAATGAAAGTATATCCCTCCTAAAGAAGTATTCCTACAAATGCAATATCCAGCTGTCATTAAGTCCCATAAGCTCCGCCTCTTTCCTTGAAATGCACCTGTGTAAGCCATTTGATCTCTCCAAATTTTTAAGAAATGTTAAAGAAAGCAGATGTGTTGGCCCACTGTTGACAACAGTCAAGTTACAGAATCAGGCTAGCTGTCCACCAGCAGCTCAACAGATGGAAAAATGTGGAATAAATGCACAATACAGTATGATTTGGCTATAAAAGAGGACAAAGGTGGGCCACCTCCTTGAAGGTGACTGCAGCAGGAGGTCATGACATTCTGTGAACTAAGTCATGCAGGAAAGCCAGTGGCATGCTTTTTCACATTTGTAGATCTTCTATTTTATGCAGTTATATGAACCATATACTATATAAGATATAAAAATAGAAGTGAGACTGCCCGACAAAAATGAATGGAAAAAAATACAGAGAGATGAGAAAGGGCAGGAGAGGGTGAGAGTGGTCCAAGTCCATGGTCTACTTACATGAAAATGTCTCTGTGAAACTCATCACAGATAAATTGATGCTTGCTAAAGAAAATGATTTTAAGACAAAGATGTGCCAGGCGGTGGTGGTGCACGCCTTTAATCCCAGCACTCGGGAGGCAGAGGCAGGCGGATCTCTGTGAGTTCGAGGCCAGCCTGGTCTACAAGAGCTAGTTCCGGGACAGGAACCAAAAAGCTACGGAGAAATGCTGTCTCGAAAAAAAAAAAAAAAAAAAAAAGACACAGATGTGTGAAACATTTGGAGCAGTCCCCAGAACACAGAGACCGATGAGTGCTTGCTTCTGTATTTCTCTTTTATATCATGCTCCTGGTTTTCCCATTCATTTTGAAGATTTGGTTCACCAGATACCCAGATTAACAAATGTGATGGCACATGTTCTAGGATCAAGTCTATAGCAGAAGGAGACCACGGGTGTCTCAAGAGGACTATTTGGCTTTAAGTGCCAGGGAGAAAACCTCTTCCAAGTACGCCATCCTTCTCTGCTTGTCCACGGCATCACCATTGCCTTTCATTTGTCCGTCTCCCTTGAAGTACCTCTGTGCTCCTGCTGAACAGCTTGACACTTCATCTAGAACGGTACTGAATACCTAGCACTTTGTCTAAAAGGAACTTGTCAAGCAATGCTCACTGGCTTCTGCAGGCATTGCACACACATGGTGCTCATCAAGCTCACAAAAGAACACAATATAAAATTAAAAGATTTTTCTTAAACAAGAGAGTTACTTTGGCCTGAGATGACACAGAGCTTAAGAGTGAATACTGCTCTTGGAGGGCCCTGAATTTGGTTCCCAGCATCCATGTCAAAGAGGCTCATGACTGCTCATAGCTCCAGCTCCAGGAAGTTTGAGACCATCTTCTAGTTGCTTCAGGTATCTATACTCACCCATGCATATCACCCACATAACCCACATACACACATAACCCACAAACACACATACCCACATACACATATGCACATATAACCCACATACACATATACCCACATACACACATATACACATAACCCACATACACACATAACACACATACACATATACATATAATTACAAATAAAATAAGTATATATTTTTTAAAAGAGAGTCTGGCAGTGGTGGTGCATGCCTTTAATTCCACCACTCAGGAAGGAAGGGCAGGCAGATCTAACAGCCGGAAATACACAGAAAAGCCTTATCTCAGAAAACAAAAACAAAACAAACAAACAAACAAAAGAGTAATATGGGTGGTTTCTGAAAACAAGCCTCCCTCTTACTGTCTTCCCCACGTCCTCCAGTGGGAACATCAAATGCTCATCCATCAAAAGTCCCTGGGAATTTAACACCCTGACTAAGTTTTCTGTCCTGCCTGGTTCCTGCAGTCATTAAGTCCCAAAGAAATCGCACAGAGGTCTACATTAATTATAAACTGATTGGTCTAGTATCTCGGGCTGCTTATTAACTCTTATAACTTATATTGGCCCATAATTCTTGTCTGTGTTAGCCACATGAATTGGTTCTTTTTTGGGCAGTCACATCTTAGGTCCTCTGCATCTGGGTCACGACTGCAGACTGAAACTTCCCTCTTCCCAGAATTCTCGTTGCCTTGCTGCTACTTCCTGCCTGATCACCCCACCCCTATTTCCTACATGGCTACTGGTCAATCAGCATTTTATTAAAAATAATACAAGTGACAGGATAAAAGACTGTTGTTCCACAGCACCTAATCACCTGGAAAGAGATAATTGCACACTTGTTTACACACACACATTCTCCCCTTCATGTTTAGCTCCAACCACTCAGCTCTGATTAAAAGGCCTAAGTCATAAATAAGTGTCTTTGCATATTTCTGATCTACCTGTTCATTGAAACCTTTCATTTTCTTAACCTTAATGTGTTTGTTCCTCTGACTGCAATACTCAACACTGAAGAAATACCTGCACAGAAGCACACAAGAATATGTTTAAGGATGATCGTGTTATTTTTTGCAATAGCAAGAAATTAGAGACAAGTTCCTGAGTGGGTTAAATTACCTATGCATATCTATTTGTGGTTGCCATGGAGCTAGAAGCATAAATACAGGTCAGAATAGATGAACATGGAAAGCCCCACCCCCCACCCCATAGTATGTTGTACTGGTAGCCCGGGGAACAAGGACATACAATGCTACGTAGTAAGCAGTCTCTCCTAGAGAAAGAGACAGACTGGAAGAAAATTTCATATTCCTGCTTTGGTCTTCAGGAGCCCAGGTCTCCCAAGCCACCCTTAACTGAGAGATCAAGTCATATAAAACATTCATATGTGTGTTCCTCTCTTTTCCAACCAAAACCTTACATTGTTACTGGAAGCAAATCAAAGATAGTGAACACATTCCCCAAAGACACAGTAGGCTCGGAGGGAGCCATTGAGGTTCTTTGCCTGGGTATCTCTAACCACCGTTCACGAAACCTGCAATCAGATTCCTAATTTACCCCCAATTTGGTCTCTGACTTGTAATTTTACTTAACTCTGTGGGCTTCACTTTCCTTCTTGTGCACTGAGAAAAGAGAGACAAAAATACCTCCATGGTCTCTTCGGCACAGGGAGCTGGTCTGCTGCTGTCAGGGGGTGTGCAATTTTAGTAAGAATAACAATTTGCCATAATTCTTAATGACTGTGAGCACTATTCTTACATGTATTAACCAGTCTGTCCCAGCAACTTCGTCTATGCAGTTAACACTATTGCCTTCACTTCATGTAAGAAGACACTGAGGTCCAGAGATTAAGTATATTACCCCCAAATCACATGGCTCTGACACTGTAGAGCTGGGGCCAATTTCCAGGCATCTATATTTGCAACCACTCTGTAATGTTGCAATGGAGGGTCATTGTTTTGCTGCTTTAGTATCCATTTAAAAAATGGTGTTGAGGGGGAAAAATGCGAAAAGACAATATTAAAACTTTAGCTGGTAAAATTGTCTCCGTAAAAGGGCAACTGTAAAAAGGGAGGAAAAGTTCTATTCCTGTATACGAACATTTCAGGATATATTTCTTCTCTATGCTATGATGTGGTCCTATCTGCATACTTCCATGTAACAAAAAAAATGCATTTAAAAAAAGATGTCTCCTCTACAGCACTCTTATGCATTTTTTTCCTCCGAAAATAACATCATCAATTGCACCCCACGTTGATGCTCTCAATTTTAATTTCACAGATGAAAGAACTCGGTGTCATCTTCTACAACTGCAGCTGCCTGGTCCTAGATTTACAAAGGATATTCGCTTTATATAGCTCATTAAAATTCAAGAGCAGAGTACCTCAGACCTGGTCCAAGAGACTCTACGGAGTCTATGACAATGAGAAGAAGCTTCAGCTCCAGTTGAATGAAACCAAGTCGCAAGCCTTTGTGTCGGTGAGTCGTATACCCGCATTGCTTCATCACCCCCCACCACTTTTGTCCCCCAAAGGCTCTGTAAACCAGCCTCTTTAACCCCTCACAGACCCTCTTCACATTCAAATCTCATAGCCTCTTTTTCTTGTAACCCACTGAGTCCAGTTAGGGTTACCTCTGTGGACATGGGTCTAAGACCGTTGACTATGGCATGGGCAGCATAGCAGAGACCAAACCTTGGGGGAAAACTGACTATACCTCCTCTAGAAGCCTTGAACTGCCAATAGTCTCAGCTCGAGGTGGTCCTTGGGATCCGGCCCGTATTATGGGATGCTGACTGGCTTGATATCATGTAGGTCTTACGTGCGGCCACAACTACTGCGTGAGAACATTAGTACAACAGCCCAGTCATGTCCAGAAGGCACTATTACTGCAACAGTCCCCAGTGACCTCTGACTCTTGCAGTCTTCTGTGTGCTTTCTTTTGCAACATTCCCTGAGCCTGTGGAAGTGGAGTTATGATTCCATTGTGGCCATTTTACAAAAGAAGACACTAAAACATCCCAGGGGCTCAAAGTCCATCGTGTGGAAAGCACCACAGAGGTCCCAGCTCCCTGGGCTGACAGCCGATGAGCCCTTCATCCATGGTTCCCTGATCTCTCTAGAGTAGAAACCTGATGAGACCAATCTGAGGGAACCAGCACAGAAAACAAACGATGTCAGAGCTGATGTATTTCCTTGGGGCAGGCCAGCACAAGGCCACCCCTGATGTCTGAGGCTTCTGACTCTGGTGAAAACTATCCCCATCCTCACCTCCTGTTAACACCCCACTTCCCACCCCTTCATGCTATCACTAGGAACTGGGGTTGTGTATATCTGGGCCTCCAAACCCAGTCTCTCCAAATTCTAGAACAATTAAGAATTACACCTGACCGATGGTGAGACCTCACGAGTCGGACCTGAATCACATTCCTGAGTTCATCCTGGTACTCAGCCAGTCTTCTCTAAACCCTGCTCCCACGTGACTACTGTTCTTCCTCCCTGGATGGGTGCCAGGGTGTCTATGTCAAAGACTCTTACCTACCAGAGAACATTTGTTGAAGAGTGATAAACTATATCCTTTTCACCCTTTCAAAGGAGAGCACATTCTGAATGTCCACAAGACAGTACAAGATGGTCCAAAGGAGGGTTAAGATGTTGGTCTAAAATAGCAAATTCACATAAGCACACAGAGCTGAAAACGGTTATGGAGGGCTTCCATGGGGCAGTGAGACTTTTTGTTGGTTGGTTGGTTGGTTGGTTTTACATCCCAGCCGAAGTTTCCCCTCCCTCCTCTCCTTCCAATTTCTTCCCCAAGCCCCATCCACTCCTCCTCCTCTGTTTCTCTGCCCATATGGGATGAACCTCCCATGGATATAAGCCAGCCATGACACATGACGTTGCAATGAGACTAGAGGCTTCCTCTTCTATTAAGGTTGAATGAGCCAATCTAACAGGAGGAATAGATCCTAAAAACAGGCGACAGAGTCAGAGTCAGCCTCTGCTCTTACTGTTAGGAGTCTCACAAATCAAGTTACAGTTGTAACATGCTGTAGGAAGTCTTACAGCTAGTGGTTACCCGCCCTACTGGGGCGTGGCTTCTTATACTATGTATGCTGATGCAGAGCCTGCATCCGCTCTTTTCCTGCCTCTCTGTTCCGGTTGCGGATTTCAATTTCTGATCTCCGTTCCAGCAGAAGATTCTGATTTGTGAGTTTACCCCTAAATGAACAACCACCTATTTCTCAATTCTGAGTTAGTGTGGGATTTCTTTTAAGTGTTCGGTAACACACTTGCAGAGGTCAGTCCCATGCAGGTTCCCTGGTTGTCGGTTCAGTCTTTGTAACCTCTATGAGTCCAGGTTAGCTGGTACTCTGGGGTATTTGTGGTGCCCTTGTCCCGCTGGCTCCTACAGAATGCAGTAGCAGGCAGAATCCCTACAGAGCGCCTTTTAGAAGCACATTTTCATTGCATCTCCAGAGAACAGTAGTACCCCAAGGCTAGAGTGTGTTCCCAATCTGTACATAAGCAGCAATGGGAAACAAAGTGACATCGTGCCTCAAACAAGGGATCCAGAAAAATAGATGAGAGGCAACAGGAAATAAATGCACAGATGAGCAATGCTTTGGACAATCGTGTGGCTTGAATTTAAGGTGTGAATCTTAGAGATAAGTGAATAAGGTTCTTGTCCACATTTAAAAGGGCAGGTGTTGCCTTTGTCAATTCTAGCATCGCCATCTCTAACACAGAGAGCCTCGGGCCCTCGGTTCAACCCACTGACAGTGCAAGGTCTTTATTCCAACACCTCTTCCCTGGAAATGAGAGAACATCTTTGCTCTAGTCTAGGGAAACTTAAAAATTGATTTTTCATCCAAAAGATAGCTAGCAAATGAACTGGAAAACACACATTCTGGTAGTTAACTTTTTAAAATTGTTCTTATTGAGCTATACATATTTCTTTGCTTCCCTCTTTACCTCCCCAATCCCTTCTACCTTCTCTAATGCTCCTTGCCCCCACGCTCCCAATTTACTCAGGAGATCTTGTCTTTTTCTCCTTCCTATGGAGATCCATGTATTTTTCTCTTAGGGTTCTCTTTGTTGTCTAGATTCTCTGGGGTTGTGGATTGGAGGTTGTTTTCTGTTTTTGCTTTTGTTTTTGTTTGCTTTATGTCTAAAAGCCACTTATGAGTGAGTAGATAATATATTTGTCTTTCTGGGTCTGAGTAGTAGTAATCTTTTAAAATTACTTAAAGCTTATTTTCTATTTTCATTTCTTTAATTTGATTTATTTTATCTTCTCATTAATAATATCAACTATACCTTTAACTTAAGTCCAATAGATACCAAATAAAAACCAGTTTTGACTCTCTGACAGGAAATTAATACCTATAATCTTTAAATACATCAAAAAATAAGCACCCCAAAACTGTCATCCAATCGACAATGAGTCAGACCGTTCTCAGAGGAAGAAAAACAAATGACAGTAAAAGTATGAAAAAAGTCATGATCTTTAGTTATCAGGGAAATGCAAATTAAAACTACATTAGGATCTATCTCACCCAAGTTAGAATGGCTATCACCAAGAAAACAAATGGCAGAAAATGCTAGTGAGGATGTATGGGAAGGGAGACTGTGTGTGTGTGTGTGTGTGTGTGTGTGTGTGTGTGTGGTTTCTGATGATGTAAACCAGTGTAGCCACTGTGAAAATCAATGGGGAGGTGATGTGGGAGTGTCATATATCAATCTGTTGATTTCATTGGTTAAGTTATAATAAACCAACTGCTTGGCCTCAGCTTAGAACATAGATGGGAGGAGTAAACAGAATAGAATTCTGGGCGGAAGAGGAAGTGAGGTCAGACTCTGCTCTGCTCCCGGAGAGACCGGACAGCTCTGCTCTCTGGAGCAGAGACACCATGATGGACGGAGGCTAGACTCTTCCCGGTAAGCACACCTTGGGGTGCTTACACACATCATTAGAAATGGGCTAGTCCAGGTGCGAGAATTAGCCTGTAAGGGCTAGAGTTCATGGGCCAAGCAGTTCTTAAATGAATGCAGTTTGTGTGTTGTTATTTCGGGCATAAGCTAGCCAAGCGGCCGGGGTGTTGGGGACACAGCCCCGCCGCTCCATATTTCAACATGGAGGTTCCTCAAAAACCTGAGAGGAAAGTTACCATGTGATCTAGCTACACCACTCCTGAGCATCTACTGAAAGGAATTTGGGTCAACACACCTCAAAGACACATGCAGATTCTAGTTTATTAATTACTATGCTAGTCACAGAATGTAAGATGTAGAAGCAGTCATGATGCCTTCAGCAGATGAAAAGATTTTTAAAAACAGAGTGCACACACACACACACACACATGAATTTTATTCAGCCATAAAGAAAAATGGAATTAATGTCATTCTAAGGAAAATGGGTGGAGTTGGAGATACTGTTTAATGAAATTAGCAAGATTCAGAAAGACAAATTTCATGTTTTCTCTCATCATCTTAGCTTCTTATTGCTGTGATAAAACACCATAACCAAAATCAGCTTGTAGACTGTCATCCAGGGAAGACAATGTAGGAGCTCAAGGAGGGGACCTGGAGGCAGGAACTGATACAGAGGCCTTGGAGGAGTGCTGCTCACTGGCCTGCTCTTTGTGGCTTGCTCAGCTTGCTTTCTTGTACTATTCTGTGACCACCAGCCCAGAAACAGCAGCATCTACAATGATCTGGGCTCTCCCACATCAATCATTGATCAAGACAATTCTTCATAGAGTTGCCTACAGGCCAATCTCATGAAGAGATTTTTTTTTAATTAAGATTTCCTCTTTCCAGCTATGTCTCTGTTTGTGTCAAGTTGACAGAAATCAACCAACATACTCATGCAGTTTAATTTTATATATGTATGTTCATTATATATTCATGCACACATGCGCACACACACACACACTCATGCACACACACACACACCTGATTTTGAGGAGATATAGAGTCTTATCTATATTTTTTTAACCTTCAAAGACACCCTGCCTTCAGAACTAGCTTCTTGCTCTCATTCTACTATTTATCACAGCTTTGCAATTATTTGTTTATGACGATTCCCCCATAATTTTATAAGGCTCTAAAGATTTTATACTCTCTGTATAAGTGATATTCCCAGGACCTCACTCAATGCTTTGAAAGCAGCAGTACATAAATAAATGTTGGACTGGATTTATTGGTAGTGATATTGATGGAAAGTTCCAGAATGTATATAGCTTCTTTAGTAATACATGCCAAGCAAATGCCAAGACAAACTAATTTAAGTTCAATATATTTGTTGTAAAAAAAAATCTTAAAATAGTACATCATATTTTTGGAAGTTGACAGTCCCAAAACTAAATTGAATACACAGAAAGAATATCCTGTCCTAAAATTATACTTTTAATAATTCCTAACTCAGTGCAGTTAAATATAAATTTCCAGTTATGATACAGAGTTTTGATCATTCCTAACTCACTAAAATTAAATACAATTTTAAAGTTATAAAAATAGGAATTATTTATAATTTTCCTATGAACCACAAATTGATACTTGATTAGATTTATCTTTATGACTTCTAGTGCCTGGGTACCAGGTTATTGTAATTTTCATATATTTAAAGTCAAAAAATGGAAATGGAGCATGGAAGGTTTTATGTCTTGTAGATTTCTTTTCACAGACCTTAATGTACTTGAAAAAAACATTACGCATTTGCTTTCTAGGCCAAAGCTTTGTTTATATTGATCTGAGAATGAGAAAAGTTTCATTTATTGTTCTTTTTTTTTTTTTTTTTTTTTTNTGTGGCTTTGGAGCCTGTCCTGGAACTAGCTCTGTAGACCAGGCTGGTCTCGAACTCACAGAGATCCGCCTGCCTCTGCCTCCCGAGTGCTGGGATTAAAGGCGTGCGCCACCATCGCCCGGCCAGTTTATCCACCTATCAGTCATGGAGACTGAGCTGTGTTAGCTGAGAGGGGAAGACACAGAAAAGAGCTCAGGGCTGCTACGGGAAAAAGTATCATACTATATTCCGTCTTAAAACTTACACTTTCTATTAACATATTTTAACAGATTTCTCGAGGTATAAGTTATTTACTGAACTTAGCCCTTTTAGAGTTTATAATTCTGTGACCTTTGGTGTATCCAAAAGGCTCTGCAGACATTGACATCATGAAATTTCAGAATGCTTTCTTCACACACACAAGGGAACCGCCATAATCAGCAGCAGCTACATTCTGTTTTCCCCTCCCTCAGTCCAGAAAGTTCTGATCTAGACCTTCATGTATGTACCCTTCCACGGAGATTCTATCTAAATGTAGCATTACAAAATGTAGTCTTTTGTGACTGTTTTTTTTTTTCACCTAGCACATTGTAGCATGGATTTATGGATTTATAGGTAGTTCCTTGGCTTTCATTCTATGGCTAAGTAATGTAGTATTGTAAAGATGTAATATTTTCTGTGTGTGTTGGTTGATGGGCATTTGGTGTTTCTATATTCGAGTTCTTGTGCAAATGACCCCTGTGAACATTCAGATCCAACATTCTATATAAATATGTGTTCAGGTCTTTGGGATTTATACTTAGGAAAGAACTGCTGATTATTCACCGTTCTGACGTACTACTAAACTGTTTTGCAAAACTGACCACACCGTTCTAAAGTCCCACCTGCCCATGTGTCCATGCTCCTGCTTCTTTCTTTCTCACATTACCCTTCCTAGTGTGCCTGTTGTATAAGTGTTACTGTGTGCTGACTGCATCTTTCAGTCATGCTCAGTTTCCGAGAGCTCCTGGGAGGTTTTCTACATTCTTTGTACGAGGTCCTTAGCAAATGAACGATTTGCAAACCTTCTCTCCTATTCTGTGGGTTTTCTTTCCATCTTTGGTTATATTTCAGTGTGTGTGTGTGTGTGTGTGTGTGTGTGTGTGTGTATGTGTGTGTGTGTTCTAGAAAGACATCATGAACTTTTTTAAAAAGCCAGGAGACCATTGTGAAGTAAATCAGAAACCTACCCACTTCCCTCCAAAGTACTTACCAACTGAGTATACAGAATAAAACATTCAGACATCCAGAACTTGCTCATCCAAGGGCGGGAAAAGAAAACTAGATTAAGCCAGACATGGGGTGCCTCAAGATTTTATGATCAGTAAAGTCAGCTAAAACATAAAACGGGCTCTGTTGTTCTGCCTTCTACTTCAACTGTGGAATAAAAGAGCACACCTCACCAGGATTATCACATTCCTTCTAGGTGCTGAAGGGGATGTAGCAGCCACCTCTCTGCTCAGTGGGAACTAGTTAAGGGTAGAACCACGCCCCCAGATGCAAGGACATTAGTGTAAACAATCATGCCTTCCCTTAACAGACACATGAAGTACCTGCCAAGCCCCAGGCATTGTCTTAGGCAAAGGGAACTCAGAAAAGACTAAGGCAGACTAACTAATGATTTCCATGTGTGTTTGGGGGAAAATTTAGAATGAAACTACTCCATCTAGGAATAGTGGTTAGGGTGAGACAAACCTACAACACTTATCAATTTATTAAATACATCCATGTTCATTTCACAGCTAATTACTGAGCACATAATATGTGCATGGTACAAGGTACAGGCACTGTACAAAAAATAAAAACAGTCCAGCCCAAGAGCTGGCAGACACGCAAGCGTGCCAGCAAAGGAAGCGGTATCATACAACGGGTGCTAGACAGAAGCCCCACAATGCACAGGGCTTCCCTTAACCCCTGACACCTGCCACTTGCCTAGACCTAAGTCCAGAGCATAACCAGCACTTGGCAATATCTCCCAATAGAGCAACAGCATGCCCGTGACCCATCCAGAGAATGGGCTGCTCTCCTATCCAGTCCTCAGAGAGCAGCTGTGTGAGAAGGTGAGACTCTTATGAACTTCATTAAGAAGCAGACTAGCCATGCCTAATGGGGCTTGTAGTCCCAGGACCAAGAGACAGAGGCTGGAGGATTGCTACAAATTCAGGGTCAGCCTGGATTACAGGAGGTGTCCGGGACAGCTGAGGTTACACAGTGAAACTCGGTGAAAGGAAGGAAGGGGAAGAGGGAGCTGGTGTGGGGGGTGGGGGTGGAGAGAGAAGGAAGGAAGAGTGAAGGGAGATGGTGTATACTAATGTTCTTGGGCTGTAAGGTAGAATCTAGCCTACATCACTAAAGCCCTCCCTCTCCCCATGACATTGGGACACAGTGGCCCCTGAACCCTTACCCACCTAAATGTGCTTCTCTCCAAAAGCAAAGCCAAGTTTGGGATCCCAGAACGAAACTCAGCAAGTTTTGACCTGTTTCAGACCTCAGGGAACCTGTCCAGAGAGATGTTCTACAGCTGCTCCGTGGTACCCTGAGCCATGTCTAAGACAGACCAGACAGGCTGAGGAGATGAAATCTTTTGAATGGATGATTTTAAGGATACAGGAAAATGACATAGTCCCTAACATCAGCTAGACTGTCTCTAGCTGACAGGAGAGGCAAGCAGAGGCCATTATATTTCTAAATGTGATAACTGGGATAGAGAGAGAACTCAGAGTGGATTGTGGGAAGGGCTGTGCATCAGTGTGGAGTCACTCGATGCCCTGGGACAACAGGTTTGAAAGGGTGAATCTGGAACTAGGATATAGCTCAGCAGTAAAGTGCTTGGCTAGCCTAAGGAAAGCCCCAGGGCCCACCAGTCTGTAGATGGGGAGAAGGAGAGAATAAAGGAGAGAGGAAGAGGGGACGGGAGTTGAAAAGAAGGAAAAAGAAGCATACAGCCTAGGAGATCAGAGGTGGCCTCTGAAGATCTAAGAAAGAAAGAGTTTTGTGGAAGACATGTATTTGAACTGGAATTTAGAGAGCGATCCAGTATGACAAACAGGGAAGCACGTCACCCAGAGGGTCCAGCTGAGCAAATGTCAGCAAGCAGAGGTGATGAGGACACCGTCATGGGCTGGGGATGTGGGGGTGGGGGGACAGAATAACACTTGGGGGCACTCATCCCAAGACAGGAGTTCATCCTGAAAGCTACCTGTACCCGTTTGCTAAATGTCGTGGAGACAATGCATTTCCTCCCACTAAAGAATGGAAGTTTATCTTCCTTCGAAAAGCAAAATAATTAATCCAAAGTACACGCTGCCTGTCGCTGGCCACGAGGAATTGATTGCTTCCCTTTCCCACTGCTATGTCCAAATATCTCACAAAAGCAACCTGATAGAGAAAGGGTGGATTCTGGCTTACCACCCGAGGGGAGCTCATCACAGTGGTGAAAGCACAGAAACGGGAGCACGCGGCAGCTGCTCATCACATCTGCAGCTGGGAAACAGCAGAAGCTGAACCCTGGTGATCAGCCTGCCTTTCCTTCAGGACTCCCACGCATAGAACACTGCCACCCACAGTAAAGGTGGCTCTTTCCACCTCAGTTTACCTTACTCAAAATTCTCTCAAAGTCCCCCCCCCCCCCGTTTTCCGGGTTCATCTCTTCAATGATTCTGAAGCCTGTGGAGCTGACTGTTAGGCACTATTAGGCAGTTGATAATCACTAATAGTCATCACAAGGACTGTCCAGACATGGATGCCTAGAAAGGGTTTACCCTTAATATGCCCCTGTTAGCCACTTTGTCCCTACTGTGCATAGAGGGGGGTTATTCACCCCAGTACCTTCATTCTGTGAGTCATGTAGTAAGACAAGATCCCCACCGATTCAGGATAAGGCACTGGGGACAAATGTCTTGGGAACTCTTATTGTCCCATGCTGCTCTTTATCCCAGGCGGGTCCAGAAATGTTCATCCCGTCTTTTGTGCGCCCATGCTTCCCACAGGGACTGATGTCAGAGGAAAGGCAGGGCGTACAGGAGACACTCTTGTTCAATCCTCCTCGCTGGAAAAACACTAAGACTCTGAAATTCGTCTTCCCCTTACTATACCAACTGCATGTAAAAACAGAGAAAGTTCAGACATGAGAAAAATACCTTCAGCACAGTTTGCCTCTTAGCTCATTTGACTGATGTCTGGCAGGATATCTTTCTTCTCTGACTCTCTTGATGGATGTGGGCATCATGGTAACTTGGGTTTTCCTTGGCAGGTTATAGATGCCCCTTCTCCACCATCAGCAATCCTCTTCCTGACTCTATGAAAGATCCAGAAAAATGAGAGTTTTGAGATTTGTGTCTTGGATAGCTTTATGGCCAACATCACTTCTCAGATGAAATGACTTCAAGAATAAATTGCTTGCTCTATGTGTATATAAGTCTGTAAATCATACTTTAGAATATCCTCAGTCACAAACAGGAGGGAGCCTATAATCACATAAACCTGAGGCAGCTTGCTCTCACAATAGCAAGGTGTGTACGGAAAGCAAAAATTCCCTCCTGAGACAGACTTCAAGGACTTGATACATGCCCTGCCTCAACTTTGACAAAACAAACTAGCTTGTTGTAAACTGACCAAGAAGCAGAAAGGAAGCCTGGTGGAGCATGCCTTTAATTCCAGAACTTGTGAGGCAGAGGCAGGTGGATCTCATTGAGTTCAAGGCTAGCCTGGTCTACAGAGTGAGTTCCAGGACAGCCAAAGCTACACAGAGAAACTTTGTCTCAAAAAGCAAACAAGAAATAAAAACAACAACAAGGAAAAGCAGACAGGAGGTTTACAAACCGTGTGACTAACAATAAACCAAGACCTACCAACACAAAAAAAAAAAAAAATTAAATCCACAGATGCCTACAATTCAACTCTAACATCTCGGGTTTTCTATCTTCACAGAATTCTCCCAAACTCTTTTGTCCTAAAAACAGAAGCTTTGACATCGATGCCATCTACAGCGTGATTGACGACGCCAAGCAGTACGTGTACATCGCCGTCACGGACTACCTGCCCATCTCCAGCACGAGCACCAAAAGGTCAGGGACTTGGCCACCTGTACTGTGGGCTGCTCAAGCCTCTGGGCTCTGAGACGCTGTGCTGCCATAGTGGACATCTGCAAACAGTCCCTCGTGCATTGCTTCCCCAAGTGGGTCCAATTTAAAGGCTTGGGGGCGGGAGCTCACTCTGCAGGAGTACCTAGCTTATCCTACAGGCGTGAGAGCAATCTCAGAAAGAAGGTTGGATAAACTTCACTCTGAAAATTACCTAATGGATGGAGCTAGAAAACGTTATTTTGAGTGAGGTAACCCAGACACAGAGACAGTTATCACATGTACTCACTCATAGGTGGTTTTTAAACATAAAGCAAAGAAAGCCAGCCTGCAAACCACAATCCCAGAGAACTTAGACAACAATGCGGATACTAAGAGAGACTTACATAGATCTAATCTACATGGGAAGTAGAAAGTAGAAAAAGACAAGATCTCCTGAGTAAATTGGGAGCACGGGGACCTTGGGGGAGGATTGAAGTGGGGAGGGTAGAGGCAGGGAAGGGAGCAGAGAAAAATGTAGAGCTCAATAAATATTTTTTAAAAGAGTCAAAAAAAAAAAAAAGAAAAAGAAAATCACCTAAATAGAAGAAGCATATCTCTCTGTGTCCTCAAGATGAGGAGGGAAAGGAATCTAAAATGCATGCTCTCAGACAGTGTACCCTTCCATAAGAGAAGAAGACTGCTTTTACAGTGGTTAACTTCTCAGTTCCTCACGGTTTGGTCACATCGTAACTTGGAAATGGTTCAGGGGCAGAACGTATGATAAAGCTTTCGGGAGAAAAATCACACATAATGTGAAACCACACCCAAGCGTTCTCTCTTTCGCTTGCTTGCAACAAAGGCACACCTTTGGGTGCTGTCGGCATTTTCAGAATTAGCTTGAGCAGGAAACACTTTCTAAAATGCGCATCTCTGACTGTGGATGAGGTCCTCCATCATTCAGAAAACTGTAGTTTCAAAATAGCCATTTAGTGAGCTTAAATGATTAAGCGTGCCATGTATCACTTGAATATTTTTCTTCTTGCCGATCCCGCATATGCATAATATGTAGCATCTTTATGCAAATGTCTGTAAGACCGCAAAAAGCCTGCCAGGAATGGGTCGCCTCATGACCGTGGGAAAGCGTTTTGAGCTATAAGAGTCATGCTATTGAAACAGAGCTACTTCAAGATATCATGCATCTTTTGAATGTTCGTGGATTTTCCCACTCATTTTCCCACCGTTCCTATGCCTCTTCTTTGTGCTCTTCTCATTCCTTGTTTATCTGACTTTAGAGTAAATTTTAGATGTCAGCGTTCCTCTCGAAACATAACACATTGTGCCTGTTTGTCTGTTACCAAGGAGAATAGAGGACCAAGTTCACGGGATTCTAGGATGATGGCTCAAGACTAGCAAAACTTTGTTTCATGGCTTCCCATAAGCAAAACTCAAGTCTTTCATTGTCAGGGTGGGGGGCCGTGGTGTGTCGTGGTACATACCTGTATTCCCAGATTTTGGGAGGCTGAGACAGGAGGGTCACAAGTTCAATATCATCCAAGGTTACAGCTTTTATATCCAATCTAGCCTACAAGGTGAAACTTTGTCTCAAAGAAACAAAAATCTTACAAGTAGGAGAAAATGTAAAGATGCTTAAAGAGCTAGAGGACAACCTAAAGGCTCGAATCTTAGTTGTTTATCATTCTGGCTGTTGTTCAAATACTTCTTGTATTGTGAGCAAAGATGCCATGATGAAACGCATTGCTTCGTGTGCTAACCTTTAAAAAAATCATTTTTTAAAAAAAAGGAAACATTTACTCACCTCAAATATAGAGGGAGTCAACAGACCAAAGAAAGTTTCCACCAAGCTCAGCTCAGCAAATAAATAAGATTTCTGGGGCTGCCTACAGGGACATGGACAGAAACAAAATAAAAATTTAAACCTATAATTTCAACTTTCTTTATTTTTAAGATTTTTTTTTATCATGTATACAGTGTTCTACCTGCCTGCAAGAAGAGGGCACAAGATCTCACTATAGATGGTAGTGAACTACCCTGTGGGTGCTGGGAATTGAACTTAAGACCTCTGAAGGAGAAACAAGTCCCAGTGCCTTTATCAATGGCTTCTCAGTCAGCCCCCATTTTCAGCCACATTCAGAGAGTCCAATTTGATCGCAAGCTCATTCAGTCCCAGTCCAGCTGGACTTGGTGAGCTCCCATTAGAACAGGCACACTGCCTCAGTGGGTGGACCAACCCCTCGTCCAGACTTCCTTGCTCATCTCCCTCCTTCTGCTCTTCAATTGGACCTTGGGAGCTCAGTCCGTTGCTCTGATGAGGGTCTCTGTCTCTATCTCCATCCGTAACCAGATGAAGATTCTATGGTGATATTGAAGATAATCATCAGTGTGATAGTGGGGCAAGGCCAGTTCAGGCACCCTCTACTCTGCTGCTGCATGTACTGGCTTTTTGGGATCCTAGTCTATTTGGATGCAAAGTTTCCTAGGCCTGGATGTAGCGGGGAGGACCTTGGACTTCCCACAGGGCAGGGTTCCCTGCCCTCTCTTAGGAGGGAGGGGGAGGAAGGAGGGTGAATGGGGGAGCAGGAAGGGAATGGGAGGAGGGGAGGAAGTGGAGATTTTTGAATGGAAAAATAAAAAATAAAAAAGACCTCTGGAGGAACAACCAGTGCTCTTAACCTCCGAGCCATCTCTCCAGCCCCTATCTTCACCTCTCTAAACAAAAGGGCACAGAAGAGAAATATGTAGCTCAAACATTCAGACTATAACTACATCCTTCTCAGTCATACAAATAAGTTTTATTTAGAAATCAAACTGATCCTAAAAAGCGGGGAGGTTCAGAAGTGAATTCTGTGTGTTTGCGGAATTAATTAATATCTTAGACTTAAAATGTAGTGGCCTCGCTGCCAAATACCTAAATGAAAGGACACCTGAGAACTCACAGACAGAGATGATCTGAACACACACCATTCGTTAGAGACAGTGTTGGGATTCCTGCCTTTCCAGCTAGCAGAGCATGAAGTGGTGATGCAAAACGCCTGCCAGGTTCAATGCTGGATTGCAGAGCCCAAGATATGGCAACAAGAAACCATTCTGGAGAGGAAGCAGCGATGAGGAACAAGGGGGTAGGGAGACTTCTCATAGAGAGTCTCATGATTTGGGGAAGGCGCTGGTGTTTGAATGAAAGGAGTAGCAGGATCACACCTGCTGTTAAGCAGCCATGTTTGTGATTATAGAGGTGAGGTTGACCGAGAAAAAGAGTTGAGGCAAGGGACCAGTTTAGAGTAGAAGGCTGAGATGAGCATTCCTGGTAGTCCCTAGAAAGTGACAGAGAGAATTCTGGTGTCACCCAGGGTTTAGGTCCTGCGAAGATCAAGAGGAAGGTGAAGGGACAAGTGCCTGCAGGTGATCATAACTGGAATTGGGTTTTCCAGGTAAAAGAGACAAGGAGGAGCTGAAGGAGCTGGGACTTCAGGGCATCATAGATCTGTAGCCCATCAAGACTAAAGGGCAGGCTTCGTGTGGTTAAGAAAGGGAGTTCTGAGGGCAGGAGGGTCATAGAGGGTGAGAGGGTCAGAGAGCAGACCCTGGAGATGCCGCGGTTATAGCACTGACAGGCTGTAGTTCATAGTAACTGTCCAAAGAGTGACTGAGCCTGGAATCTCAGCAGTATTTGAATGAGAAAGCAGAATCCCTACAAAGAAATGAGAGAAGGCATAGTTTGAGACTTAGTGAAGACAAGACAAGTGACTGACTTGTCCTAGCATAAGGAATAAGTGATACTTCTGAAATGACATGGTGGGGAATGGGTGGAACCTATGGCTACATGCTCACCTTAAGCCAAGAGACCAACTGGTCATAGAAACACATGGCAAGGGCTGAAAAGCCTTTTGGGAGAGTTGCTGTGGGAAGAGGCCTAGGTGACAGAAGAAACCGCTGGCCTGATGGAGGATTCCCAGGGTCCAGCCCAGAGGAAGGAGGGAAAGGAGCTGGGGGATGCTGGGTCTATAGAGATGGTGTTAAAGATAATATGGAAATGGGAGCATTGGACAGCTCAGATAACTAGAGCATACGTTCGTTAGAGAGTGAGGGATATTGTCAAAGAATAGAGGCTGCCATGGCATCTGGGTAGAGGCATGCAAGACACATAACTAATTCTGCCCAAAAGTAGATGCTTCCACCACACGAGGCCTGGAAAGCTTTGGAGGTCTGCTGAAAACAACCCAAGGGGGTTGGTTCATCTGAACACTAGTTCCACATAGCTTCGCCCTGTGAACCTGAGACCTTCTGTAAAGTCTATAGATAGGCCTTGTATAAGACCTGCTATAAGGAAGTCCTAGAAAAACATCACCTTTGGTACCAAACTCCAAAGACCCATGTTATCAATCTATCCTACATGTTGGTTGACATGTTACAGATTAAAGCAATGCAGAGAGGAACAGCGAAGCATTCTGTTGTCTAGTAAAATTCTTTCTCAGGTAGGTTTTCTTTTCCTTCTGCAGAACATACTGGCCGGATTTGGATGGGAAAATAAGAGAAGCATTAGTTTTGCGAAGCGTTAAAGTCCGGCTCCTCATTAGCTTCTGGAAGGAGACTGACCCCCTCACCTTTAACTTCATTTCGTCTCTTAAAGCTATTTGCACTGAAATAGCCAACTGCAGCTTGAAAGTTGTAAGTATTTTATTGCCTGGATTATTCAATAAAAAGGGCTTATTCCCTTTGCATGTCTATGAGCGATGTTGGCACACGGCACATCCAGGGGCGGGGAGGAGTCATGTAGAGGCCAGAGGTCAACGTTATATGTCCTCCTGTCTACCTTTTTAAAATGTTTGGAGACAGGATTTCTCACGAACCGGAAGCTCACTGATTTAGATAAACTAGCTAGCCTAGCTTGCCACCAAGCTACCTGTCTCTATCTACCCCCAACACCAAGGTTGCAGACAGCTTCCTGCCAAAGTTTATGTGGCTGTGAGGATTCCAAACTCTGGCTCTCACTTGTGCACAGAAAGCAAGCAGTTTACCCTCCGAGCCGTCTCCTCAGCCCCTTCAAGTACACATTTTTTTGAGCTTGTATTTGAATAATTTTATTTATATTAATAAATGCTGTATAAATTATTTGCATCAGTTTTAAAGACTATTTTAAATACTTGCCTCCAAACATTATTTTTTTCTTTTTTTTTTTTTTTTGCTTCATTCACCTGCTAATCTGATTTGTCACCTTGACAGTCGAAACCTCCACCCATATACATTAACCCTGCCCACCATCCCACTAGCCCAGACTCCTGGGCTTGCTCCTGTCTCTTGTGCATGTGCTAATCCATCTCTGGATGCCCAGAGAAAGGCAAGACAGGGAGCTGCTAGTAACCCATTTCTACTACTTTTCTCACTGCCATGACAGAATGTAGACCAGAAGCAACTGAAGGGAGGCAGGATTGATCTGAGTCCACAGTTCCATGGTGGCCAGGACTTGTGCCTTGCTGGCATGAGTTGACAGTTCGACCTGTTACATCTTGGCCAGTCAGGAAGGACAGACTTTGGGCTGTTATTAGGAACAGTATCTAACCTGTAAGTCTCACCTTTGCCCATAGACCTACTTCTTCAGGTAGGTCCTGCCTCCTCCCAAAATATCACCCCCCACTAGACTAAGTGTTCAAACATGAGCCTATGGGAGGCATTTCACACTCAAACCCTAGTCCCCATGTGATGTCAGAGACCGCTCGTTCATTCTGGCCATCCAGATCCAAAATAATCGCACAGAAACTATATTAATTGTAATACTGTTTGGCCAATAGCTTAAGCATATTGCTAGCTAGCTCTTATATCTTAAATTAACCCATCTCCATTATTTTACATTTTACCATGAGGCTCGTGGCTTACCAGTACCAGAGTGCAGGCATCTTTTTTCTCCAGCGGCTATGTCTCTTTGACTCCACCTACTCTCTCCTCCTCTATCTGCCTGGAATTCCTTCCTTTCCCTATTCTGTGCTGCAATAGACCCAGAGTAGCTGCTTTATTAACCATACAGAGGAGAATCCCACAACACCTAATTCTAATCCGGGCCTTTGTGAGTGCTGTTTTTTCTGCCTGCATCCGTCTTCCTCACCTTCAGCTGACTGATGACTGTTAATCCTTTAGCCTTTTGGCCTCAGTTTTCAAACCAAGCACCTGTGCATTCAGTGACTGTGTGCTGAGACCCCACTCTGTGATAGGCCCTGTGCTTCCTGAGGCATCTGTCAGCATGGGATGACAGAATCTCTGAGGCATCCATCTTGAATCATAGCTTCCAGCTTATTCCTGACCCTTGATATCCTAGAGACAGAGGGAGGAGTGAGAGACTTGATGGTTAGGCCTATGGGGTAAGCATCCTTTCAGCTTTTGTTCCATCACAGACGTCATTCACAGGGTGATACCACAAGGCAAGGGAGGCTTGTGTGTCCAGCAGGGCAGCTGTGTCTCACTGGGACAAAAGAAAAAGACTTACAGAATATGCTGCTCTGATAGTCTCAGCACCCATTATCTGTTTTCCTCCCTTCACTTATAGGGAACCCTAGAATTTCCATCCCTTTCTCTGTACAACTCTGTACTTAATTTTAATTTTTAAAACTGAAGCAGACACCCTGTTGTCTATGAGTTCACAAATCATTGTAAGTATTGGAAATATGGAAACAGGTTTGTGGTTATTACCAGTCATCTGTCTGACAGGCAAGATTTGAAAGTGTTTGAAATATCCAAGACAGGGTAAGGGTGCTAACTGGGATTTGAAATCAAATACTAGGACTGAACGCAGAGGTTGATACAAGGGAGCCAGGTAATGCCTGAGAGGCCCATCCAGATGTCCATTATGCCTCTTCATAGAGAAGAGAATGCTGGGGTTGCTTCAGCTCAGGGACAGCATCATCCAGAGTACTGAAATGGCACTCAGGACTCCAGGGAAGTCAGATGATGCAGAAACCAGATGTCTAGTCACTGTCTGTCCCTAATGGCTGGCCTGAAGCCAATAGAGTTCAAAATATGTGTTAAACTGTTATGCACAAATGAAGGCAGTAAAAGGCGGGGGCAGGGGGGTGATCTGGGAAAGGCAGTGGTAAGATAGGCTCTGTCACCAGTGAGGAGAGCAGAGAGCACTCAGAACACTGCCCAAGTCGTTTTTCTCCCCGGTGAGTTTCCTTATGACTATTTACAAAAGCATTGTTTATAGGAGCGTGGGGCCCATCTGAGGAGCTACACACCTGAAGGAAATGCCTCTCCCGTCCCCATCAACCACAGACTGTTGATAGTAAATCACCAGGGAAGGATGGAACCACATGACCCCCACCCCTGCTCCCATGACAGCGTGTTGATGGGCCCAGTCTTACGTGTGCGGCTTATCACAGCTTATTTTAAATCCAAAGGTGCAACAACAGCTATGTCATGTCAAAAAGCGAGGGTTTTCCGCCTCTCCCTGCTCCTTCCTCCGTTCTGATGTTCTGTGTGCCTTTGGAGGACAGAAGTTCCATCTATGGCTGGGCATTTAGGAGTCATTTTTCCTCAATACTTTGACTAATTATGAGTCTCTCTAGTAACTTCTGACCCCTACAGAAAGATGCTTTGTAGACCAAAGCTGATAGCGACGCTAATCATTGTGCATAAACATAGCTATTTAGAAGGCAATTTGACAGGAGCAGCATGCCCATTAAGCAAAATAAAGGCAATAGCTTTCCCAACAGGGCATATGCCCTCCCAAGACGTGGGCATTTGCCTAGGTTTCCCGTACCAGACATGGACTCTGTTCTGTGGACCAAGCATTGCCCAGACTTTTCTTATTGTCGTTTATGATCTGGTATCTCCTGTGATCATCATGCACCCTGGAGGTCAGTGAGTGACATTACAGGATCTTCTGTATATGAGGTTTGCAGGAGCTTGGGCCCACAGCACCGTACATCCACACCCACGATCACTCTTGGTCTCCCTTCACCCAAAGCCAGGGGTCTTCCCGCCATGCTGCTTCCTGCCCCCACAGCGTGCTTGCCTCTAAGGCTCTTGCACTCGAAATCCTATAAGAAAAGAGGAATCTGCCACAGTAGCCTCTGCAGAACCCCTTCAGTTTCACCATTTTGGACACAGATGGTCATGAATCTTGAATAAGCCACACATTAATAGCTCACCGTTGGCCATTTTGTAAAACAGAGGCCATGTATTTTTAAGTGTCAAGACGAGCATGGGTGGGAAGGAAACATGGCCCCATCATCTAGGACACAGATGGTCAGGGAGATTTTACAAGAAAAGTAGGGTATAAAACTTTGGATACCGTATGTCTGCAGGAAGCGCAGAGCCCTGACAAGGCAGTTAGATGGTTTGGGACCAGGCATGGTGCTGTGTCTCTAAGTAGATACTCTCATCACCTGCCCAGATGTGACTTGGTATCATTGAGGACATTGGGGAGAGACTGCTGCTTGCAAGATTGTCACAGCTCAGGGCTGCAGAGATGGCTCAGCAAATAAAAGCATGCATTGCTCCTGCAAAGGACCAGAGTTCAGTTCCCGGCATCCACATCAGGTGATGCAGGTGGCTTACAACTATCTATATTTCCAGTTCCAGGAATCAGACATCTTTGGCCTCTGTGGACACCTGCACTCACATGCGCATACCCACACTTCAACACACATAAATAGACACACATAACTTTTTATTTTTAATCTAAAAAATATTTTCACAGCTCTCTTGAATTACTTTATTTAATGAAGTAATTCTCTTTGGTCTCTTTGCTTCTCTCCCAGCACAGTAAGACCTCTAATGATGTCAGAGACACTGGTCTAGTTTCTGCTGTCTCAGAAAGTCTCCCTGATGAGGCTCAGAATAGATGAGCCCTTAGTGATCATCAGGTTACCCTTCCCCCAGCGTGAAGTATAAGGCTAGACCAACTCTAACCATTTCCCCAACCCAAATTAGAACTAGCAGAACCATATACATGAAGCCACCTTCCACATCTGGCCTCTGCCTCTCTTCCCTTCCAGCTCACAGAGGCCAGAGCTGAAAGACCTTCTAGGATCCATGTCCTCCACTGCAGTGGAGAACTGAGACCCTTGACCTAAACCTTCAGAGTCCTACGGGCTCATTCCCAATGGATAATTCATCCAACCCTGGCCAAATTTCAAAGGCCTGCATTCCCTGCGGGCAGGCCTCACTTCCCAAGCATCTCTATTCTGGGCCTTGGGCGAAATAGAATGCTATTAATATTATAGTTATCATCATCATCATCATCATCATCATTTCTTTGGAGTCACACTGACACAAGAATTCTATAGTTTGAATTTTGTGATTTATTATTTTTTTTAGTTGCCCATTCAAAAAGCCCGTGAACTTAGGTGTTCCAATGAAAACTATTTGTCCTTGTGGCAAAATCTCTTTTGACCATTGCAGATTCTCAGATGAATCAGTTAGTCATTGACATAATATACGCACCAGGTAAGAACAGTCATTCAGTTTGTTGGCATGCAAGACACAGAGCGCCTGGAGACTGCTTCCAGGCCAGTGTGCCCTGCTCAGTAAGACAGTGAGGATTAAACAACCTCCTTGTTCTCACCCTGTTCAGGGAAGGAATTTTGTGTTCGTTTGTTCGCTCTGCAGAGTTAATCACAGAGCTAGCTGAGCATGCTAATTCTCTTTGTTGTTGCCTATATGGATGGAGAGTAAAAATAGCTTCCTCTATACAAAGTAACAAGAGCGTCATTTTAATAACCCAATGTGAGGTCTATTGCTGATATTTGGATAATAGGCTCCTTTGTGCTTGTGAACAAGACCCAAAACAGTCTCAATTGACCTGCTTTGCTTTCTTAGCATTTTTTTCTTGTTTTTTTTGTCTTACAGAAATTTTTTGATCTGGAAAGAGAGAATGCTTGTGCAACAAAAGAACAAAAGAACCAGACCTTTCCGAAATTAAACCGCAACAAGTACATGGTAACAGACGGAGCAGCTTACATTGGTGGGTATGGGGGCTGAAAAGCTCCTCCTTGGGCATCACCCAGACAATAGGGGTCTGCTGTAGTTGTTAAAGAGGCTGTGCGGCTAAAAAGCGGGAGGGTGAAGGCCAAGAGCTTTTCAGTTAAGTAGACCTTCTCTCTACTCCATGGCTGCCAACCATGGAAGACGATTTACTGTCTGCATTCTGCACACATTCTCGGGTCCATTCGGCTCGTTTTATAAGCAAGGAGACAAAGGACTTATGAGAAGTGAGTTCTGGCATGGAACAGATACATGGACCCAAAATGCTTATTCTCTGTCTACAAGATCATGAGACATCCCATCTTGGGGCTGTGAGGAGTCGCTATAGTGTCTGGGAAACAAAGACATCCACGCCATCTTCTTGTGGTATCTCTGCTATTTCTAAATATCTAACGCGGAGCAGTTCCCTGGACCTCCCTAAATTTTAGTTTGCTGATTTGTAGATGAGGCTGGTGTCAGTCTTTAACTTCACGGAGTAATGTTTAAGTGAGAGACAGTACACACAAAGCACCTGGCACACAGGTGATGCCCAATTAATGTTAGCTGTCATTCTTAAGGCAATAAAGTTCCAAGTGCATAAATTATTATTACGTCAGTGGGATTATTCTAACTTGTCGCAGTGTGTGCGAGGCCAGGGTAAATTCCTTCACTGGAATCATCCCAGATAGAGCTGACATTGTCTATAAAAAGGAGACGCTCAAATCCTAGGGAATGGGGGTGATTATTACATCACACAGGTGAAGTGGCAGCCTCGGCAGAGAAGAAAAACATGTTTGTGGGTTGTGGGATGAATACGGAACCCTATCAGTTATTTCTACTTCCTGAAGCACTTTTACCTCATTTATTCCTGTTAGCATCGCTACCAACAGAGAGGAGAGGGTAATCCAAGTTAGAAATGAGGACATGGGGTCTGCGTCAGGATGTAACTCGGCCATGCGGGTGTCCAGAGAGGAGCTCTGTGTTCTGTCCAGACTATGGGGTCATTGCAGTCTCAGCCTGAGAATATCAGTCTCTATTTTTTCTAATTACAGCATTGCCTTCTTAAAGTTAGAGCTACATGCAGGCGAAACACTCATAAATATTAAATAAACAAATAATTATAAAAACTTTAAAGACAAGTGACAAAAAATGCCTCAGAATTGTTAACTTAAAAAAAATGGGAACTTCTGTCTAAATTATCTAAAACTTATGGATGAATCAAGACATGCACACAGTGGCTTAAGACCCAAATCAAGATATTTTATTGTAGCTTTTATTTAAAGTAAAATGCCATAGGCCCGTTCAGTGATGCCTTAACCGAAGAGGAAGACAGAACTCAATCCAAGACCAGACATGGTAGCTTATCAACTAATGTTTATTGGTCTTCAAATGGCTCACCTGATGTGCAAACATTTCTTGGGCAAATTAAAGCAGTGTTTTGGAATCAGAGAAATCTGTGTTTTTTAATTACAGCGCTGGCACAAGCTGGAAGATGGTAGCAAGTTGTGTAATCTCTTTTGAGTCTCAGTTTCCTGTCTGAGAAAGGGGGCACTAGCACCCACCCTTTGACGGTGACATGATGGTTAAGTGAGTGAGGTGATATATGAATGGCCCCACACGCTCGCTTTGGTGGGTCCGGGGTCTTAGTAAAGATTGGATTCTTGCTCGCTTCCTCATCCTGGGCTAAGATGTTATTTGGTGAGTTCGTTTTATAGACAACAGTTCTAATAAAACACTGATTCCCTAGAGAGAAGCAGAGCTCTAACAGAAAAGCACTCAAAGAACAAAAAGGGGAAATAACTGGTACCTTAAATAATGCTCAACACACTCGGAAATCTCCTGAATGGTTCCTTCGATGCTCATTGATAATGTAGAACTAAGAAAATTCCCAGGGTATGAGGTTACAGCTCCATTAGGTTAGTATGAGACTTGCAGAAGAATCTTCAGGCAGTGTCCTCTCTCTCGTTTTAAATTCTCCAGAATGTGTCTGAATTAAGCTCTGCAAATTTTTCAGGAAAGTGTCTGAGTTACGAGACAGCTAAGGAGGTTGCAGGAGGTTAATGGAAGGTGCTGGCAAGATGCCCAAGGCTGCCTACTAACAAAATGAGCTCTTTGGCACCCTTGACATCACGTATACACACAGGACACACTACATTCTGGGTATTGCAGCCTTAGCGTGCATTTGGGGGGAGGGGGAGGCTGAAAAAGTTTAAAAAGGTAACAGGTAACTTTAAAAAAAAAAAAATACAGATGCATGTATGTCACCTTGAAGGTCAGGGAAAACCCCTGTGTCAGCATGAAACGTCCCAGAGCTCTCTCGGAAAGAAGCCAACTAAAGCATTTGAAATCCACAAACACTGTGATTTTGGCTTGTTCACTGATAGCAGGAAAAAGCTCGGTTTACAGGATAACGGCCCCAAAGTCCTCACCTCTCTCCATCCTCTTTTCTCCTCCCGGGGCTTCCGCCAACACATTTGTCTGTGTCTGTTTCCCCCAGAAAATTTGATCTGCCAATGCACGTAGCAGAAATCCCAGTGTGGCTGCTATGCCCCAGGGCCTAAGCTGAGGTCATTGACCAGGATGAAGCAGTCAGTGGATGCCTTTAGGGTCAGAGGCCACATGACACGGAAGTGAAGTGCTGGCTCTGGAATTAGATTTGACTCCGAACCCCAGCTCCAGCGGTTTTCCCTGAGGCACCATTGGTTAACCATGAATATTGGGACAAGTGTAGGAACCTCTGTGAACATTTCCTTCTTCATGGTAAATTCTCCCCATCATGTAAAATAGTGTTTGTAAACACAAGCACTGTGCTTTGCCCAAAGTAGACAATAAATTATAGTTTCTTTCCTCTCAGACTCCCTTGCAGCTTGACCACAGCCCCTAATATTCCAAATTCCTGACCTTTTCTCTGCCCACAAGATACCACCCTCCTTTGGGAGTTTGGTTATCTCTTGTCCCAGTTAACCTTCAGTGTGTTTCTCATCACTCAATACGCAGCTTCTTCTTGGCATATTTAGTGAAGGATAGAAAGTCTTCTCCCCAGTGATCATGGCCTGGATGTGAAACCCTGGAGTGTACCCTCTCCTGCCTTCTGTGTTCTAATGACTGTTTCCTTCATTGATTCTTTGAAGGCAGAAACTGTCATATTCGGATTTCTATCCACATTCTTCACATCAGACCTAGTAAATATTAGGTACTCAGTAACCAAGACAGGACACAGAAGATCAGAGAAATAAACAGCACTGTCCCTTTCTAAGGACAGAGCTTGGTTTTGCCCATTTGATTCCCAAAGAAACATATATGAAAGGTTAGGGTTGCTCAGTCATTTTCTGTGCCTTTGTTTTCATGTTCTTTGACTATGAAGAGACACCATGGCCCAAGCAAATCATATAAAAGAAAACATTGAAATTGGGGGCCGGCTTACAATTCCACAGACTTAGTCTGTTATCATCACGGTGAAGAGTATAGTGGCATGCAGGTGGGTATGGTGCCGGAGAAGTAGCTGAGGGCTTTACAACGTGGTCCTCGGGCAGCAGACACAAAGAGAAAGACACTGGGCCAAGTGTGTGCTTTTAAAACCTCATAGCCCACCGCTGGTGACACACCTCCTCCAGCAAGGCCACGCCTCCTAACCCTTCCCTGGAAGCTCATCAGCTGGGGACGAAGCATGCAAATATATGAGTCTATGGGGGTCATTCTCATTCAAACCAATGTAGTCTTGAAGATGGATTACGCATTAATGGCATAGCAATTATCAACCTCTTCTGAAACAATCTCAGCCTCCAAATTCATATGATGAAGTCCCAGTTCCCTGTATGAAAGAATGTGTGAACGGAAAATCACTCCTAAACAGGATCATTATAGACATTGATCTAATGTGCTCTATGTCGTTTAAAACAAAGACAAACCACAGAGGAACGATGTATGGTGTCTCGTGCCTGTGATCCCAGCTCCAAAGGCTGAAGGAGAAGGACTGCTGTGAGTTTGAGGCTAGCCTGAACTATACAGTAACATCCTGTTTCAAAAGCAAAATCAGAAAGAGGGCTAGATAACGGCATACGTACAGGAAAGATGGTGTGGAGAGACAGGGAGAAGGAGCCACCCAGGAGATGGGGTTGGAACTCATCCCTTCCACCCTAGTAGTTTCTCTCTCCCTGTGATGGACACCGTAACCAAAAGCAATTTGGAGAGGAAAGGGTTTGTTTCAGCTTGCAGATTAAGGTTCATCATCAAGAGAAGCCAAGGCCAGAACTCAAGACAGGTGCTTGAACCAGTAACCAGAGGGCAATACTGCTTACTGTCTTGATCCCAGGTTCATGGCCAGATACCTTTCTTATCCAGTCCAGGCCCACTTTCCCAGGGAAGGGCAATGCCCACAGTGGACAGAACCCTCCTATATAACTAGCCATCGAGCAAATGCCCCATAGACGTGGCCAGAGGCCAGTCTGATGGTAGCAGTTCTTCCTAGATGTGTCAAGTCGGCAACAAAAATTAGCCATCACACTTCCCTTAGCGCTCAGAAAGAACCGACCTTAATTTTTGTCTCCAAAGTCATGAGAATACATTTCTACTATTTAAACCAACCAGTTTCTGGCATGTCCTGAAAACTATCCTGAAACACCTGGCCAAGCAGCCAGTCCCCCTGCCCTGAGGGATGCCTTCCAGTCTCCTCAGGGAGTGCAGGAGCCGCTTCCCTGACTTGGGCTTTGCCTCCATTGTGAAGTGTCTCTGCATACTAATGTTTATACATATGGATTCGATGTTGTCTCTTTGAGAAGGTGTAATTGTTCACAGGATTTTAAAGTGTATTCCTATATATTTTAAATGTTGCTGTATTTAGTGTGTCTTGTGAACGTCAATAAGAAATAACATTTACAGAAAAAGAACAGCAGATTCCTTGTTCTGAGTTTCAACTTGAGCGAGCTGAAGAAAATGCCAAAATAATATGCAAATATTAATCCACCATATGTAGGGCTTCTTGCAAGTTTTTTCTCTGGAGCTGTCATCATGATTCTGCCTCTCTCGTCATTCCTGGGTGTTTATTTTATGTTTTTTTTTATTTGAATCTGTTCTACATTTCATATAGTGGGACTTTTCCCAGTTGGTCGCACCTTCTCACCATGATTTCTTTGTTTGCAGGAAATTTTGATTGGGTAGGGAACGACTTCACCCAGAATGCTGGTACGGGCCTTGTCATCAACCAGGCGGATGCGAGAGACAACAGGAGCATCATTAAACAACTTAAAGACGTGTTTGAAAGAGACTGGTATTCGCCTTATGCCAAATCCTTACAGCCCACCAAACAGCCGAACTGTTCAAACCTGTCCAAACGCAAGTCTCCCTCCAGCCAAGCTGCCAATGACAATGCCACCGGGAGGGAGCCCCTGAGTGCATAGCTCACTGACAGACAAGCGAGGCTTCAGACCCAGTGCAGGAAGGACTGGAGCAAAGACCACGGTTTACGACATCTTTTTTTTTTTTTTTAAAGGAGAAATAAAAAAAAAGCACACTTATTAAAACTGTTCTCTGAATGACATGTAATATCTAGCTAACAACATCTTAGCACCGTATATTAAATTTAAGACTTTTCTATGAGCTCTAACAAAGAATGTCATTCTGGCGTAGGAGTTAGTTTTTAACATCTGCATACAGATTTTAAGACTTAGTTCTTGTCTTCTGTTTCTTACTGATTTTAGGACCTTTTCTGCTGGCCCAGCTGCATAGGTTTTAGCGTGAGGTGAGCCCTCTCCTTTAACATTGCTGAATTCTGGAGTTCAAGGAATGGGGGAGAAGACACAGATAGCCCCATGTTTCTTCCCTAATAACCCATCTCCAAGACCTATTGAGGCAGCTGAGCACAGACACCCCCATCTCATGCCAGCCTTCAAGACTCCTGAAAAAACACCCAGTCTTTTGTCCCCTTGTGTTCTGAACCCACAGGTTTTCTTTACTATCAGTCTGTCTTCTCCCTAAATGTTCTTGTTCCACATCTCTGTGTTCACCTCGGCACTAGTTCAAAGTGTCAGAATAGCTTTGGGAAAGGTGTGAATTCCCCAAAATGTATATAATATAGAAATATCAGTCTTTCATTTTCACCTTTCAACTACATTCTTTTTTTTTTCTTTTGGTTTTTTGAGACAGGCTTTCTCTGTGTAGCTCTGGCTATTCCGGAACTTGCTCTATAGACCAGGCTCACCTCAAACTCACTGAGATTTCCCTGCCTCTGCCTCCCAAGTACTGGGATTAAAGGTGTGTGCCACCACTACCCAGTCTTCAACTATTCTTTTTCCCCTCCCTAAGTGATTATTTAATTTTAAAAACCAAAGTCAGCTCTCTCTCTCTCTCACTCTCTTTCATATATATTCATATATATACATATATATGTGTGTATATATATATATATACACTTTCCTCAAGCTCAGAAAGATGAAGTGCCCCTGCTAATATTCAGCAAGCCATTAAGTCTGCATTTTGAGAACAAAACTATTTCACATTTGTGTTTGGTTAACAGTATTATAAAGGAAAGGTCTCTATGCGTCGGTGGATTTTAATTTATTTAGAATTATTATGCTGTTAAGAGTATGCCAGCAAATGTTTATAGAGCTATTTAATATACCTTCTGCTATTTAATATACCAAATGCTTTTCAGACAAATGCAATTTAAATACTGTGCTTAACATATTTTACTAAGAAACAGAAATATTGGATTATTGTTCTATAACGTCATTGTGTGTTGTTGTTTTATATCTCTAAAATATATAATCCTGTATTAATGGAGACTGTTGCTACATGAGAGAGGTGTGACCTCTTCAGAGCCCAGAGCAAGTGGCCAAGATGCCCATACCCAGTATGGCTCCTGCCACCAAGCTCAGAATAGAGTCCTTCGCTCTTCGGCCTCGGGTTTCTATAGTCAGTGTAGAGACAGTAATACTCACCTACCTCGCAAGGATATTGTCATGGTAGGCGATATTTCTAAGTTGTTTTTTTGAAATCAAAAGAACCTATATAAATGCTAAGCATTACACTGCATAATCTTTTTCTTGAAATAATCTCCGCCGTATCCTGATAGAACTCATACCAGGTACTTCCCAAGAATCCAGAGGGGAAAATCTCTCTTTGCAAACACAGAACAGGTATGCGGGTGGGGAAGGTTGGTCCTGGTGACAATCTGGATTGTGGATATTTGCGTGGAATATGAAGCCCGGTCACCCTGACATGAATAATAACACACAAAGACGCTGTGCTGCAAATGAACCTTTAGGAGCAGAGTGTACATGTGTCTTTAGAACAAGGATAAACAACCTCATTTGTTTACTTTCATCTCCAGAGATTTGGTTTAATTATGACAAAAAGAATTCCTTACTCAGGTTCACCGAATGCGGAATGGTTGTTCACAGTCCTACTGAACACCCCAATTCCTTTCCTGTTATTTCTGTCTCTTGCCTCACTGGGTGTTTAATCCGGTCAAGAGATCTAAAGAGTATTCAGGTGTGGCGGTACATGCCTTTAATACCAAAAGTCAGGAGGTAGAGGCAGGAAGATCTTTGGAGGCCACATAGAGAGTTCTAGGACAGGTAGGGTTATAAAGGGATACCTTGTCTCAAAACTCAAGAACAATGGCAATGGGTTTTTGATCCTACTGCACATATTGGCTTTGTGGGAGCCTAGGCAGTTTGGATGCTCACCTGGATGGAGGTGGGTGGTCCTCGGACTTCCCACAGGTCAGAAAACTCTGATTGCTCTTTGGGCTGACGAGGGAGGGGGACTTGATTGGGAAGGGGGAGGGAAATGGGAGGCGGCAGTGGGGAAGAGACAGAAATCTTTAATAAATAAATAAAAACAAAACAACAACAACAAAAAAACAGTGAAAAATACAAAGAGACACAGAGACAGGAAGAAACAGAGACACACAGAGACAGAGAGATAGAGCATGCCAGGAGAGCTGAGCTTTAAGGAAAGCAGGTTTTACGGACTGATTTGAAGACTCTCAAAGATACTTTTCCAGCCATAAGACTCTAAGTATTTACCAAACACTCCATCCCTGAATTGGGTGTCATCCTGGCAAGTGTGCAAGTAAAAGCAGCTTTGGGGGTGGTTTTCAAAAAAAGGAAGGCAATGAGTAGAGGCAACGAGACAAAGAAGGGCTTGTCACTCTTTAGCAGACAAAGGGATCCTGGGTTGATCCAAAGGTTCTGAATACACGGGAAGTGTAAAAGGTCACCTCCCTCTTGGCTACGTTGTCTCCCACATTGCTTGTCAACAGTCATGAGACAAATGTAGGCTTGGTGATGTGGGCCCTTTCCCAGTTGCTGCCTTTGGTATTACACATTATCATTGATGAAATGACCATCACTGTCACTCACTCACAAACCCATCAATCAGCATGGCAGCCGGGGGCACGGTACACACCAGCGTCAGTAGAGTCCTGCCAGTAAGCCATGCCTCTGTGCCACCGCAGTGAAGCTCCTCAACCAACCATGCAACCCTGTCCTTCTGCAGCACACAGGAGAATGAGTCCTGTGTTGTCTGTGTCTTCTGAGAGAACATTTAATTCGGGAGACTGTTCTCTTTCAACAGAATGCTCTCCTATACAGGGGAACTTTTTCTTTTAGACATTGAGTCTTTGCTGGATAGGTAACTAACTTCCATTCTTCCCATTCCAAGTAGCTTAGGATGTATTTCTCAAGAGGGAAAGAACATAAAACAAAAGCACTCCAAGGCTACTTCTAACTTGGAGGGACGCCCTGCTGGAAAATATGAAAAAGGGGACTGCTATCCTACCATCTTCGCCGGAATATTCTGGGAGCTGTTCTCCAGTTGAATGGAGACCAAACACAATTTGAGGCACATTTTGCGTTTCCCCATTGCTAACACTAACTTAGTGCCTTATTTGTTCTCAAATATTGGTATTCAAAATTCAGCAGCGGCCCACCGTTCAGGCTACGTCTACTCATTGTGGAGTCAAGTACTGCCTCAGAAAGACCAACTGGATGAAAGCAGGCATATGGGACCCACGGTTTCTGTGCATCACACTTTTGTCCCGTGACACATTAAACATAGGACCCTCACGTCAGTCACTGTCACGCATTCTTCTCTGTGTCCTCTTGGCTTCCGCTGCATCCTCACTGGCCATTCCCTATTAAACCATAAAACAAGCAGACTACAGGAAAGAAAGTGGGATGTGGAGGTTGTAGCTACGCTCTGCAGAATCACGCTTGGTGAGCCTGGAAATGGCAGAACTGAGATTCACTGTAAACGGTCCCCTCCCACCCTCCCCCTGCGCTGCCATTAAGGAGCAAGTAAGAGACGCTGCCAAGGTCCTTCAGAACACAACGTGAGAAATGAATGCCTGAGTTTCGCAGTTTCGCAGGCTCAGCAAGAGAAAGGAAAGATGTGTGGATGCTTCTGCTTTTGTGTTGCTCCGGGCTCTGTGTCCCCAGAATCTGCTCTACTTTATCTCAGCGTCTGACACCACTCTTACTCAGATGTATTGGATCACATTCTGCTGATTGAGCTTACCCTTTGAAAAAGGCGTTTTATTAACGTGCGGTTACCAGCTTGTCAGAGAAGTACCTCACTGAACCTGGGATGACAGAAGCTCGTTTCCCACCGGTCTGTAGCTCTTCTCGAGTGCCTTGGATTTATTCATTAGGAGGTTTTCATTTGCCTATAGAAACCTTTATGGGACTAAGTTCTGGGGAGAGGGGGCAGACCGTGAGAATGCCATGGTGGAATTCAATCCATGACTCCCTGTCTCAGGAATTCTATCCTTTTTAAATCTGCATCCCCTGACCCCAATACATGCCCTTTGTAAGGGTTCCTCTGTCCAAGTTCTGTTTCATTATTTTTAGAATTATTGTGCAAGTCTGCCTCCCTGCACAGAGCAGTCAGCTCCTGGAAGGAAAGACACTTGGCTGTTACTATTTGAATTTTATCCTTATCAACAGCCTCGTGGTTTGTGGGTGGATTCTCCCCCTCACCTTTGCTTGTTCCTAGTGAACTGGAGCATTGTAAAATAAGCATTTTGATTGATATTATAGACTAGATAAATTACTCCATATCCATGCTTTCCAACTTGCTAAGGATTCATATCCTCCTTTGTCCCCTTATGTCTTGTTAACTAAAGGTCGCCTCTCCTCTTCTTCTTCAATGACAGAAGTAAGGCCACCTTCAACCCTTAGCCTACATTTTCCATTTGAGAGAATTTACATCTTTAAATGAACTAAAATACACTGCTTTTTATGGTAACTGTACGGGTATTCTAAAGAACTTTCTTAAAGCTGTTAAAATTTTGTCTTCCTATGTGTGACCTACCAACAGTCTTGTACTCCCCCAGGAGTGAAAGTCCACGGGCCACTGGGGCTTCTCTTGGAAATCTGACACAGGGAAACGTGATATTAAGCTGTGTGAGTCGGTGCATACCTGCGATTCCAGCACTTAGGGGGCAGAAGCAGGAGGGTCAGGAATTCTATGTCAGCTTTATCCACTTAGCAGCTTCAAGACCAGCCTGGGCTGCATGAGACGCTGTCTGCCAAAATGACCATTGGGTAAAGGCTCATGCCACCAAACCTGACAGCCTGAGTCAACCCAGAGGGGTAGAAGGAGAAAAACTGACTCAGCATCCTGTACTCCGACCTCCCCAAACATACCTGGGCACACATGCTTGTATGTGGGTATTCATATATACATACATACATATATACATACATGTGTGTATGCTAAATGAATAAATAATAAACCTTTAAATAGACACAAAAGGCAAGACATGTAAGATGTAACAAGTTATCACGCATTTTCTTTTGTTATGTGCAACTACTGACTTAATTCTAGTACAAAGGATATTTCCATTTTTAATATACCCTTATGTAAACAGGATAAACTTATATCAGGGCATATCAATCTTCAGATAACTAAGTAAATTGGTTAATAAAAGGCTGAATGGGGAGGGGCTTTCTAGGGAGCGAGTCTTTCATGTAACCAATGCTGAGGTTTTCTTTTTCAAGCCTAAGTGTTATAAGACCCTGCCATATTGTGAAGCTAGCTGTTTCGTTTTTGCTCAGCTCCATCTCAGAAACCAGGTACTGCTGTAAGCCAGGAGTAAGGGCTACCAGGTCTGCTGTAATCCAGGAGTAAGGGCTACCAGGTACTGCGGTAAGCCAGGAGTAAGGGAGCTCTAGTTGGTCCCGTGGACTCTGGACCACTGTGGAGTTTTTCGCCCAACAGGTATCTTTATAATACTATTCCTATCTGGCAAATTTTTAAAAAAAGTTTTTCCCCCATGTAGATAGACTTTGAGAAAATAAGCAAACACTGATTAGTGAAGAAATATCTGTAGAGGCCATGTCCTGGACTACATCTGGTCCAGCTTCCTAGAGTACCCATCCATCACCCCCTCTCAGATCTCTGCCGAAAACCTGTAATAAATACACCTGTGTCTTCTCTGTGAATTCCCTTTGGTTTGGGGTTCTGTTTACAATGCTGAGGATCAAACCCAGGCCTCGAGGACGTTAAATGAGTGCTCTGCCACTGAGCTATACCCAGTCCCACAGAACCCCATTTGGAGTCTGAAGTTTAGAGCTCACTTTGAGAGATGCCTACCGATGCGTAAACCCCCTTCCCAATTTGCCGTGCAGGGAAGCTGAGGAAGCCGTTCCGTTTAAGCAGCCTGAAGCACTTAGCACAGAGCCTTGCTAGGGGACACATGTGGGACAAGTGGCTGATTTACTGCAGCGATTTGGACTTGTGGCAGGACTAAGGGAACACGCACACATGCATAAGGAGAAGTCTGAGGCACACTGTCTTCAAAGCTGCTGCTTGAGTTTCCAGCAGAGACTTAGTGAAGTGGATGCCTGGATCTTCAACTCAGTAATTTTCTTTGATCAGCAGTGTCTGCATCCTATAGAGTCATGGTTTTGGTAAAAATTGAGATAATGTAGTTTTATAGGAATCATATGCAAGGGGCCCAACTAAATCACAGCAAGATAAAGGTTACTTATCATTTATTTTTATGTCCCTTGGTAGGAATGTTAGTAAAGGTGGCGATCTTGTTTTGTAAAAGGAGTTACTCGTTCCCACTAATAGTCCTCTGGGCCTCAGGCCTCCTGAAAACTTCATTCAACTATCAACTCTACCCCTTCCCATGGGCGGAAATTCCTTAGGAACAGCGGACAGACCTGGTTTTTAATTTAGAATCTTCTTGTGTGGGTTCACAACCCATCTTGGGAAGAATGACCTCAATTTTCAGGATGAAAAATACTGCAATTGTTTCCGACGTTCCAACTTAAACAAAGATGGGACACTTTAAAGGACAACGCGGAACGTCCAATTAGGCGACAGCCATGTTAATAACGGCTTCATCTGCAATTCTACCACCTTTCACTAAACGCGGGGAGGCGTCTTCATCCAGTGCGTGTATGACAGGCAGCAGCTAAGACACACGTCACACAAAATGGTGACACCCAATCTTCAGAACAATTGTAGCAGTGAAATGGCACTTTGTGTCCCTAGGAAACAAAGGCTTTTTGTCTCCAGCAATAAAGCTGTCTGCTATTACCTGCACTCTGAGACGGGCTTTACGAGTTCTTGAGAGATCAGGCAGGCCTCCGAGCAGCGCATCGTGTTCTGCGGCCGCGTGAGCGTCACGCACCGACCACGGTTGCTCACTGGATTTTCAATGACTGGTTGATAGACAGGCCACGGAGAAGCCAGAAAAAAAAAAAAAAAGACACACCCAGAAATGCCTGATCTAACCACCGGAGACCTGGTGTGAGAGGCAGAAATTAAGCAAGGTGCAGTAAGATACAGCCGGGGCGGGCCTCGCCTGTCTGCGGTGCCATCTTCAATCAGGAAGGATGGCTGCATCCATAGGGACCGTCAGAGTCCTTGCTGAGTCACCAACTCGTTCTTTGTTACAGAGGAAATGACTGAGTCTCAACAGTGACTCTGAACTCTGTAGGCACTGGGTAATTTTCCTATCTTCCTTACTTTCTTATGTATTGGCATAAATAAACTTCTATTAACCTGAATGACATGACTACGTGCTATTTCTCGTGGTACAGAGCCTCCCGACTAACAACAGAATGAAGTAAAAGCTGTCCTTTCTGTTTTTTTTTTCCTTTTGTTGCTTTTCTTGGGGCAGGGGTGATTGGTTGAAATAGGATGGGCTAGCCTGGTGCTTATTGACAAGCATAGGCTGATCTCAAACACAGGGCACGGCCTCAGCCTCCCAAGTGTGAAGATTAGAGTCATGTGCCACTTCGCCGGGCTTGTCCTCCTCCTTAATAATAGCCTGAAAGTAGAGAAGGTAAAAGAATTGACACTGGAGCTGGAGAGGATGGCTCAGAGGTTAAGAGCACTGGCTGCTCTTTCGGAGGACCTGGGTTCAGTTCCCAGTACCCACACGGCAGTTCACAACTGTCAGTTCGAACTGTAGCTCCAGTTCAAGAGCATCTGATACCCTCACACCACTGCACATAAAATAAAATTACTCTTTTAAAAAAAAAGAATTAACATTGAAGTTAATGTTAATGACCTGTTGGTTGTGTGTTCATGTCTAATTGTGTTTGTGGTGAACCGCCCTGATCTACTCTCTAAGTATTAAATACCAAATTAACAGTACCAAAGGATCCTGGACTCATAAAGATGAATTAGAAGCAGAGAGCACAGAAATCACGCACACAGGCAATAACTACATGACAGAAATTGTTGAGATGGCACTTGGGACACAGAAGCAAGTGGATATGTGTGAGTTTGAGGCCATCCTGGTCTACATAGTGAGTTCTAGGCTAGCCAGAGCTACAAAGTGAGACCCTATCACAAAACAAAAGAAAAAATAATAAAAAAAGAAATTGTTGAGGTGGGAGAAATAAATGGAAGTCTTGAAGCTGTCAGCCAATACTTTTCTTATATGAGGTAAATGAGGCATAGGAGCGCACACTGAGTTTATGGAGTTAAGTAGAGGCAGGTGTGTGGCAAATTTAGATGGTGTTTTGAAGTATAAATTCTAATGACGAACTTAATAAATACAGAAGGTGTTAATAATATCCTGAGTATCTCATAAAAGTAAGAAGCTTACAGGACTTTGTAGGAGACAGAAGCGGAAGCAGTACGCAGAAGCTGACAAAGGAAGGCGAGTTTGGAGCTGATTTGGAAGGGCTGGAGGAAGTCTTGGTGAGATCATGACACATGGAGCCTGGCTTTGTTCCAGCTCAGCTCAGCTAGAGGTTTGGAAGGTCAGAAGTCCTAGAGCCAGGTTTTGTCTTGCTCATATGTGAACACACATTAAAAGTGAAAGAAGACCGCAAGCTATTGTCTTAGTTATTCTTCTCTTTCTGGGGCAAAATACAATGACCAAGGAAACTTAGAAAAGAAAAGAGTTTCATTTGGGGGTCATCGTGGCTCCAAAGGGTTAGAGTCTATGACCATCATGGTAGTCAGCATGACAGGCAAAAGGCAGATAGCAGGCGGGCAGCAGGCAGCAGGCAGTAGGCAGGCAGCCATGGTGTTGGGGCCGTAGCTAAGAGCTCACATCTGATCCACAAGCACAGGAGAGAGAGAGAGAGAGAGAGAGAGAGAGAGAGAGAGAGAGAGAGAGAGAGCTAACTGAGAGTGGCATGGGCTTTTGGAACCTCGAAGCCTGCCCCCATTGACACCTGCAAGAGGCAAAGTGAACCTGTAAGCCCCACTTGCCCAAAGACAAGATAACGTCCTGGAATGCTAGGAACTGTTGTTCTTGGGAGATAACAAGCCACGCGTTTTCACTGCCCTAAATAAGTTTGTTCGACCCATCTGCACCGGATGTGCCTGGTCACATGTGGGTGGGAGGTTCATAGACGGGAAACACATCTGGATGTGTGCTTGCCCCATTGGACCTGATGGGAAATGCAGTGGATTATGAGTTTTGCCTTTTTAAGTCTCTGTAAAACGTTACTCGTGGCCATTCCCTGGGAATCCAGGGGTGGACATGGCCAGAACCCTTCTTTCCAGCTGGTATTTACCCTAAGGGTTGCTTTGAATTTGGCTCAAAATTACAGGACTTTTTCTTGAATCTCAGGATTAACACACACCTCATCCAACAAAACCACACCTCCTAATCCTTCCCAAATAGTTTTGCCAACTGGGAACTAAGCATTAAAACACGTGAGCCTATGGAAACCATTCTCATTCAAACCACCACAGTCACCATGTATCCTCGATGACCAGTGTGAGACTGGGCCAATCAATGAAAAGGCATAAAGACAGAATTATAGCTTCCTCAAGAAGAAATCCCACTTTTGATCGGCATTCATCCCTATCCGAGGTCCAGTCTGCCTGTTAAGACCGGGTGCCCTCTAGCCTTTGCTCTTGCCTTGCACAATGTCGTAAGTCAGTACATACCTATAAATGTGTGTGTGTGTGTGTGTGTGGTGTATGTGTGTGGGTGCATGATGTATATGTGTTGTGTGTACGTGGTGTGTATGGTGTTGTCTTAGTTAGGGTTTCTATTGCTACAACAGAACACCTTAACCAAAAAGCAAGCTGGGGAGGAAAAGGTTTATTTGGCTTATACTTCCACATTGCTGTTCCTCACTGAAGAAAGTCAACACAGGAACTCAGACAGGGCAGGATCCTGGAGGCAGGAACTGATGCAGAGACCATGGAGGAGTGCTGCTTATTGGCTTGCTTCCCCTGGCTTACTCAGCCTGGTTTCTTACAGAATCCAGGACCAACAGCCCAGGGATGCTACTACCCACCATGGGCTGGGCCCTCCCCCATTGATCACTAATTGAAAAAAATGCCTTACAGCTGGATCCCATGGAAGCATTTTCTCAACTGAGGCTCCTTCCTCTCTGATGACTGTAGTTTGTGTCAAGTAGACACTCAAAATTAGCCAGTATAGATATCTATGTAGTTCATGAGTAGCATGTAGTATATGTGTATATATAGTTTATGTGTGTATAGCATGTGTATATAGTGTATGTGTGTAGTGTATAAGTGTGTAATTTATGTGTGTAATGTCTATACTATAGTGTGTGTATATTGTATGTGTGTACTATGTGTAGTTTATGTGTCTGTGATGTATGTGTAATGTGTAGCTTGTATGTTTGTAGCATATGTGTTTATGTGGTATATGTGTGAAGTATGTGTGTATGTGTTATGTGTGTGTGTCTAGTGTGTGCATTCCATTCCAATGGTAGAACACTAAAACAGATGGTTTTAAGCAATCTCAAAATCTTAATTACCTGAAACCATAAAAGATATTTTTCTCATAGTGAATATTCACTGTGATTCAGCAGAGTTCTCTGCTCATCAGGGTCAAAAGAGACCAAATTCAACAGGAAGAAGCTTTGCTAGAGGGGCTTCTATATGCAAACGAATACTCTAACCAGGAAGTAACATGAGTCACATCTGCTGAAAAGACAAGGATCTCACCCAGACTGGTAGCAAGAAATAGCATCCTACAAACACTTCTAAAACAGTGGCAAATCTGTGGCAGTCGGTGAATGCTCTGACTGACTCACATGATTCGTTACAAAACAGAGACTTCAATCCTTCAGGGCAAAGTCATGGGGACAGACAGGAACAACTGTTTGCCGTTTCTGTAATGATAGGTTTATTTAGTTTTGCAATTCCAGGGACCCAAGACTGAGGGTTTGCAGCAGTGATGACCTTCTTGCTGGCAGAGTTCCAAGACAACATAGGTGTCACAGGGTAGAGACTGCAATCATAGATACGTGTTTTCCTAAAAATGATTAAGAATATAATCCTGGAATGTGGAAAAGTGAACAGGTCACCATAAACTTCAATGTCGGTACAGTAAGAAAAGAGATGACTGGCCTGGAGAGAGATGGCTCCGTGGTTAGAAGCAAGTGTGACTCTTCCAGAGGACCCACAGTTAATTCTCAATACCAACATCTACAGTCTTATAAATGTCTGCAACTCCAGATTTTGTGATTACAGTACCCTCTTCCAGCCTCTATGGGCAATGTAATTATATTTAGAAACATACTATACACATAATTTCAAAATAATAATAAATATTTTAGCTAGATGGTGGTGGTGCATGCTTTTAATCCCACCACTCAGGAGGCTGAGACAGGTGGATTTCTGTGAGTTTGAGGCCAGCCTGGTCTACAGAGTGAGTTCCAAGACAGGCTCCAAAGCTACAAAGAAACCCTGTCTCAAAAAAACAAAATGTATATAATTTTTTTAAAAGAAATGCCATACTTTCTACAATTTTCTAAGAGATGCCATCCAGATTACTTAACTTATTTTTGTTGTTATTATTATTATGTTTAATATGCATATCAGAAGACCAGAGGACAATTTCTTGAAGTCTATTCCCTCTTTCCACAATATGGTCCAGGGGATTGAACTCAGATTATCAGGAATGGCACCAATAATCACTAAACTATCTCCCTAGGGCTCAACCCACTCAATAATTAAGAAAGAACAAAAATAATCATGAATGTAAAAAAAAAAAAAAACTTTCTTCATTGTGTCCTGAGTTTCAAGTATTCATTTAAGTAGACCTTGGAGTCCACTGATGTCTAAAATAACAGGCAAATAAAAATGCAAATAAGAACTGGATGGTGGTGACACACACCTTTAATCTCAGCACTTGGGAGGCAGAGGCAGGCGGATCTCTGTGAGTTTGAGGCCAACCTGGTCTGCAGAGTGAATTCCAGAACAGCCAAGGCTATTACATAGAGCAACCCTGTCTTGAGAAAGGAATCTGAGTCAAGGGGAGTGCTCCTCACTGAGCTTTGGGAATGTACTGAAAGTCCTGCCTCATAAGGAGCCTCAGTTTGTCTTTGTCTTTCATGAAGTCACCTCTCGATGTGTGGTATTTCCTTTATCACCTACATTGACTGATCATTAATCTCACCTTATTTCCTTTATAAGAAACAGCTTTTGTCCTTCCAAGGGTAATCAGCCCAGCAAGAACCCATCTTTCCTGATCCTCCCCCTTTGCGTTGATTGGCAGATCACATCAGATTGTGAACTCAGACTTGCCAGTATGATGAAATAAGTCACCACCTATATCAGGGATAAAAGAGGCCATTTGACAAGTGTGTTTGTTAGTCTGCTTTGGGTTGTGGCGCAATCTTCTTGGGAAAAGAAATTGCCTTGTTGCCCGGTGGTGGTGGCGCATGCCTTTAATCCCAGCACTCGGGAGGCAGAGGCAGGTGGATCTCTGTGAGTTCGAGACCAGCCTGGTCTACAAGAGCTAGTTCCAGGACAGGCTCCAAAACCACAGAGAAACCCTGTCTCGAAAAGCCAAAAAATAATAATAATAATAATAAAGAAAGAAAGAAAGAAAGAAAGAAATTGCCTTGTTGAACTACATTTAGTTCGGTTTTGTGTTCCTTTGTGCGACACTGAGAGTGATCTTTTCTCATCGTCTTCACAAACTAAAGCCTCTACATCTTTAACTTGGGTTTTCTCCCCCACCCCTTTTTAAAACAAAAAGGATTCCATTGGTTTAAGTTGCAAATTCATCTTAAAACTGTCCTTGGAGTATGAAAAATCTTTTACAATACATCTATTGTCTAAAAAAATTATTTTGCCCTTTTATTTATGCTGGGCTAGCTTTTGGGGATAAACATGAAACAATTAGTGGTATGTCTTTAAGTGTGGACTAACATGTAGGGGAGAACCACGAGAGAGAACTAACATTTATTAAACACAGATTCTCAACAATATTAAAGCTGTTGATGTGGAAGAGACAGCAATTATGAGACTCTGTCTGTCTGTCTTCAACAGAATTTATGACCAAGCATAGAAGTCAAATTAAGCATAGTCTATTTTGAGGAAATAAATTTCGAATATTTTTTTATCACAATTTACTGATCAGTTTCATCAGAGTGTAATACAAAACCACATAGTCCAAATAAATATTGTCCCAATGCGATGGTTCGAATGAGAATGCAGCCCCACCTCATAGATTCATATATTTGAATCCCGGTCCCTAGTTGGTGGCTGTTTGGGAAAGATGAGAAGGTGTGGCCCCGTTGGAGGTGGGGTGTCACTGGGGCCAGCCTGGAGGTTTCACACATCTACCACCATCCCCAGTGTGCTCTCTGCCTCCCGCTTGCAGCTTTGAGATATGAGCTCTCAACCATGCCTGCCACCGTGGCTTTGCTACGCCCCCATGCGCTCTCTTGAAAACTGTGTGTACAATTACACTCTTTTATACGTTGCCTTGGCCATGGTGTTTTATCACAGAAACAGAAAAGCAACTGATGCACCCAGGGTTTACATGTAAGTCAAGGAGAATGAAATATTTAGGAACACACCCTTCCATAAACTGTTCTGTTCCTGACTGTACTTGCTGGTTTTGAATGTCAGTTTGACCCAAGCTAGAGTCATCAGAGGAAGGAGCCTCGGTTGAGGAAATGCCTCCATGAGACCCAGCTGTAAGGCATTTTCTCAATTAGTGATCAATGGGGGAGGCCCCGCCCATGGTGGGTGGCGCCATTCTTGAACTGGTGATCCTGGGTTCTATAAGAAATTCGACTGAGCAAACCAGGAGAAGCAAACCAGTAAGCAGCAGCCCTCCATGGCCTCTGCATCAGCACCTGCCTCCGGTGTCCTGCCCTGTTGGAGTTCCTGTCCTGACTTGCTTCAGTGGTGAACTGCAATGGTGAAATATAAGCCAAATAAACCTTTTCCTCCCCAACGCGATTTCTGGTCATGTGTTTTGTTGCAGCAACAGAAACCCTAACTAAGACATCAACCATCAACCCTACAACCTCCTCCACTGGCTGAGCATTGTCATTTGAAGTGTCCAGGCTAGGTACTGGATGTAGCCCACTCTAGAATTCAGGCAAGTGGGTATACTTTAATATAGAGAATTTTTCCAGTTTAAGATGGTTTCATATAGCCCAGGCTGGACTTGCAATTGCTGTGAAGCCAAGGACGACTTTGAACTTTTTGATCTTCTTGCCTCTACCTTCTAAGACCCAGCATTTGGTGCTATAGATCAAGACCAGGGCCTCAGTCTTGTACAGGCAGTCTTCCAACCGTGCCATGTCCCCAGTCCTATACTGAGAAACTTAGAAGCAAGAAAACGACTAAAAGTCACCTACTTTTCACTTATACCTTGCACCAGTAATTTCTGTGATATAATGAGCAAATTCCTAGGGTGAACAAATTTTCTCGCCCTGCTTGGTGTAACAGTATTCATAAGTGGCACTATTGTCAGCTTCTGGTTTAAAAAAAAAAGCATGATATTCGTTATATCCAACCCCATGTGGAAGGAGCACCTACTGGTTAACTCAGCAAATATTCACCTGCCGTGCATCATGTTCTGAGATGAGTGCATATGAAAGGCAAAAGTCTCTCCTTTCAGAGACCTGAGCTCTCAGGGAGAAAAAAGTGAAATGAGTTAAAAAACATTTAAGACCTAGCCAGGTGGGGGTAATGCTGGCCTTTAATCCCAGCACTTGGGAAGCAGAGGCAGGAGAATCTCTATGAGTTCGAGGCCAGCCTAGAGGGAGTTTCAGGACAGCCAGGGCTATCATATAGAGAAATTTTGTCTTATAAAAGAAAGGGAGGAAGGAAGGAAGGAAGGAAGGAAGGAAGGAAGGAAGGAAGGAAGGAAGGAAAAAAGAAGGAAGGAAGGAANAGGAAGGAAGGAAGGAAGGAAGGAAGGAAAAAAGAAGGAAGGAAGGAAAAAAGAAGGAAGGAAGGGAGGAAGGGAGGGAGGGAGGAAGGAAGGAAGGAAGGAAGGAAGGAAGGAAGGAAGGAAGGAAGGAAGGAAGGAAGATAAAAACTTCAATGTCTTCCTTCTGGAGATGCTGAGCAGAGCTTCCCACACATTCATGGTGAAAATGTGATTTTAGAAATGGCTGTGCAAGGACAGGTCCTTTCGAGCCCCTAGCCTTTGGGCAGGAGCACAGGAGGAGCAGGAAGAAACAAAACAGTCAAGCCCTAGAGAGAGTTCCCAGTGCTCTGCTCTTTGCATTCTTGTGGCTGCTCAGCCATGTGTCGGCAGCAAACAAATATTCTCTCTGAAGATATTTAAAGTCAGAACTATTTTTTTCTTTCTCTCGTTTTGTTGTTATTGTTTTGTTTTTAGTATACAGTGCTTGATACTCAGTGAAAAGTTACTAAGCATTCAAAGGGAGTAAAACCATGTGCCAAAGATATAAGAGAAATGGTAAACAGAAAGAAGTCGTCAGTATTCTAAACAAGAGCCTACACACAAGCTTCAGAATGATTCTGCTTAGTGTTGGAGGACACTAAGAACTTTCATAGAATGTGAAGGGAGGGGGGAGAGAAAGAAATGAAGGGAGGGAAGGATAGAGGGTGGGTGATGATGGAGGAAGGTCATTGGTTAATTATAATAAACCAACTGCTTGGCCTCATAGCTTAGAACATAGATGGGAGGAGTAAACAGAATAGAATTCTGGGCAGAAGAGGAAGTGAAGTCAGACTCTGCTCTGCTCCCGGAGAGACCTGACAGCTCTGCTCTCTGGAGCAGAGACGCCATGCTCAGCTCTGCCGGATAGACAGACATGATAGCTATGCGCTCTGAGGCAGACGCATGAAGCTCAAACCCAGGATGGACGGAGGCTAGAATCTTCCCGGTAAGCTCACCTTGGGGTGCTTACACACATTACTAGAAATGGGCTAGTCCAGGTGCGAGAATTAGCCTGTAAGGGCTAGAGTTCATGGGCCAAGCAGTTCTTAAATGAATACAGTTTGTGTGTTGTTATTTTGGGCATAAGCGGGCGGCCGGGGTGCTGGGGACGCAGCCCCGCCGCTCCTATTTCAACAGGGTGACCCAATTTATGCTATGAATTTGAAACATGAATGTTCCCTGCTGGCTCACATCTCGGGGGCTTATCTCCCGAGTGATGCTATTTTGACAGACTGAGACCTTTAGGAAGGGGGACAAATCTGGATGAAATAAGTCACAGAGATGGACTCTGGAAAGTTCTAATGTGCCGTCCAAAAGCCCAGCTCCCTGATTCCCGATCAACCATCATGTGACTGTCAGCCACTGTTCCCTGCTCCTGCTACCACAGCAAGGAGCAGAGGAACAACCTATTCTCCTCTGCCTTCTCTTGTGTAAAGGACTGTAACTTTCTGAAAACATGGACTCAAGCTACTTGTCCTTCCTGCATGTCACAGGTATTTGTCACTGTGACTCAAAATAACTATCATACTGTGGTAAAAATTTAATCTGGGTCTTAAAATATACCAACTAAAATAAAAAAAAAAAAACAGCAACAATAAACAGAGCAAATGCCTACTAGTTTCAAAGAATCAGTGGTAGAAATGGGAAACTGAGACATGTGGACCACGAGTTCTGAGTTGAGACTAGCCTGGACTACACAGTAAGACTCTGCCTCAAAAGGAAAACAGAGGTAAGGTTAAGTTTTCAAAAAACAAATCCAATAGATGAGTGACGCAAAGAAAGAATAGATTCAAATTATTTTAATTACTTAAAACTATTAAGGAAGGAGAAAGGAAATCAAAAAAAAAAAAAAACCTGTTAGCTGGGCTAGAGAGGCAGAGTACTTGCATAGGAGGCCCTGAATTCCATCACTAGCACAGCAGAAAAGAAAAACAAAACAAAAGCCTGAACACACACACACACAAACACACACACACACACACACACACACACACACAATGGGGGTGGAGGGAATCGTAGCACATGCCTTTAACCCCAGCACTCATGGGGCAGATAGATCTCTGGGTCTGAGGCCATGCTGGTCCACACAGAATTCTAGGACAGCCAGGGCTGCATAAAGAGACCCTATCTCAAGGGTTTTCATGTGTAAGGCTAAGGAATCTGGCACACACTTTGTGGTGTTTTGAAAATAATTGACCACCACAAGCTTACAGAGAGTGTCACTATTAGGAAGTGTGGCTTTGATGGAGTAGGTATGGTCTTGTTGGAGGAAATGTGTCACTGTGGTGGTGGGTTTTAAGACTTCATATATGCTCAAGCTACGCCCAGTGTCACAGACCACTTCCTGTTGCCTGTGGAATCAAAATGTAGCTCCTTCTCCACATACAGCAGTACTTGCTCAAGAGGCTGATGTCAGTCTGGACAACACAGAAAAAGCCTGTCTCCAAATACACAAAGGTATACCAACCCAAATGGAAGCCCCGAGATTCAAAATACAGTAAAATCTAATGGAAAGGCTTGATATATGGGTCCACCCCCCCCCAAAAAAAAACAACTGGACAACATAAATAGTGATTTATTATGTGTTATATATAGAGAGAGAGATGTAAAAAGAGAAAATTTGAAGTCATGTCATCAAGTGCATTGGTGCAGGATGAAGGTATTGATTTAGCTTAGATTTTAAGATTTTAATAATTCTCTTCCCTCAGGTTGGGAAGGTGGCTCAGTCAATAAAAGCTGCCTGCCAGGCTTGACAACCTGAATCCATTCCCTGAAGGGATAAATCTTGGGTCCTTGGACGTTCTAGTAAACACTGTGGTTCTATGCTTATCCCCAGTCCTTGTAACTAGACTATACATAATGCCTAACCCTGCAACTTAAAGATTTACTATAATATGAGGACTCAGAGAAGTTGAAAATAAGCCCAAGCACATCTTTTCCTTTGTTCTTTTGTTTTGTTTTATTTTGTTTGTTTGTTTGTTTGTTTATTTTAAAGCATTTGCAAGGCATGTTGAAATACTGCCCGGTCCACTGGGACTCCAGAGAACAAAGTCTTGAATATACCAGGGCTGACCATTAGCCTAAGAGAAGAAATGAGTCTGGAAAATGTAACACCTCAAAACTGTGCAAGGCATGTGGGTAACCAGATGCAAGAAATAAAACTGCAAGCGTTAGGAAAAGAAAATGGGTGAGGACACCCACTCAGCAGAAGTGGGCGTGGAACAAAGGGATATGGGGGTGACTCAGCCAAATCTCAGGTCCCGCTTCCTGGTCTAGTTATGAGTTTTCAGTTTTCATTCTAGTCATATTTGACTTTAAACAAAAATATGTACTGTGGTCCAGTGAGAAGCCTCAGCAGGTAAAGACACTTGTTGGCAAATTGACAACCTGATTCCAGTGTCTGGACCCCACATGGCCAAAGGAAAGAACTGGCATGTGCAAGTTATTCTCTGACCTACACACCAGGAGAGGGGGAGAGAGAGAGAGAAAAAGAGAGAGAGAGAGAGAGAGAGAGAGAGAGAGAGAGAGAGAGCGCTTCAGAGTTCTACCAGGTAAACCCTGAACATCAGTGTTCGGTTCCTGAATTCTCAATAAATGAGAACTTCAGGCTAGAAGTCTACAGAGAGAGTTGGGGTGTGTCTTAGTAGTAGAACTCTGGCTTAACATGACAAGGCTCTGCCCAGATGTCAGCAACCAGAACAGCACAGTGGGTGATAGCAGATGTGGCCCCTCCCCTCAGCCCCACTCCTTCCTGCTGACCTTCTGCGTGCTCACTCCCATAAGCAGCCCCTGGATTATCTGCTTTCTTACATTCCCACGCCATCTTTTCTGTTGACACCCTGCTCCCATGTCCCCTGACACCTGTTTACCTTGGTTTCCAAACACCCTCTCATCTTCCTGCCCTCCTTCCGCATGCCTTCAGTGTTTGACCCCTGTCCCACCAGGCTCTTCCGGTGCTCAACCACAACCTTCCCGAGACAGCTGCCCTCAACACAACAGTCATGGGGGAAAGCAGAACTGTTTGTCTCTGGTTACCCAGGGCTCACGACTCATTTGTGGAGCCAATATCCAAATCTGGTCCTAAGAATGACAACGACTCTAGATTTGCAGTTAGAAAATATCTGGAGACCAGACCGGTTCTGCTACTCAGGCTGTGTGGGGCTTGTGCGTGCGCATTAATTAGTGCCTCTTCTTCCTCACCTGAGGACGGCATCCTGAGGGATCCACTTCAGGCTTAGTCATGGTCTGGCTTCAGTCTGTGCACGGAGGGATCTTTCAGCACCACAGGGCTCTGTGAGGTAACAGCCTGCAGCTTTCCTGAGTCCTCCTGACTCAGTGGTTTCTCTCAAGTCTCTTCCGTTGTCATTCACCAACAAATCCTGATTCTGTGGCTGGAGAGTCACACATCCGTGGCCAGCTTTACAGGTTTCTTTTTCAGTAGCTGTTATTAGTGCCAAGTAATAGACTAAATGTTTGTCCGCGTCAAGATCAATTCGAATGTCATTTTCACATATGTGATGGCTCAATATTGGCCCTCGCTTCTGTAGCCAATGCTGTGGCAAGTCTCCTTCTACGCTGCAGTAAATTGGCACAGGCTGAGTCTCTGGTGCCATTTGTCACCTCAGCAGCTAGGCCAAGTGTTGGAAATGGGGGAGTGTAATGAAGCTCCTGTACCCCTTTCGAGGTTGAGTCCTTCTGGATCGTGGCCTAGCAGGAGAGTTTTATTCTGCTTCTTTTCTTCTTTTTGTGTTCTCCTTCGCTCTTCTGTTCCTGAGGAATGGGGTGGATGGAATGGGGAACAGAAAACAAGAGAGAAGAGGACACTATTTTAACCCTTGCTATCTTTGCTCTCTGTGGCCCCATTCCCTTCCAGTGTTGTCCGGCTCTAGTACAGTTCAGGAAAACCAAGAATCTAAGCTTCCCGGAACACTTAATTGGGCCCAGCCTGTCAAAATCCCTTTTCAAGTACCCATAAGTGCCCCCACTTAGACACTTCTCCAGAGTGGTGAGAAGCATCGTTGTCTCCTCTGGAAAGAAGTGACAGGAAATACACTGCCTCTGCCCCAGACCGTCCTCTGTGAACCCGGACCCATACATTCAGTGCAAATATGCACTGAGTAGGAAGGCTGGAAATGAAGATAGAGCATGCTCAGAAATGCAAAATACTCAGAAACAGGGCCCATGCAACATTTGCAGGAAAATGGATGTGACCGGAAAGCCTTGCATCAAGCAAAATAAGCTACATGCGCAAAGACAAACACCGTATGTTCGGGGCTGGAGAGGCAGCTTTGTGGTTAAGGGAACCAGCCACTCTCGCAGAGGACAGTTCCCAGCACCCACAACCATCCATAACTCCCATGCCAGGGGAGCTCATGCCCTCCTCTGCCCTCTCCAGACACCAGAGGTGCACATGATGTATATACATATATGCAAGCAAAACACTCAGGTAAACAAAAATTTAAAAAAAAAGAGTCTTTTTAATAAAAAATACCGTGTGTGCATATATGAGAGATACTTACTTTAAGGATGCAAATGGGTTCAAAACAGGAATAAGAAAAGCAAGAATACATTTTTAAATATAATGTTATTTCCTAATTTATTATTTGAATTTCCCACACTAAATACAATATATCACAGGGCAATTTTTCTTGATGGCTTTGTACACATGAAGCATTCCTTTGGACTAACCCTTATTTAAACACTGAAGTGTATGCAAGATTTAGTATGACTTTGAGATGCTGTACTTTTTGTTAGCTTTGGTTTTCTCAAAATGCCATATTTTTACAGTATGACAGACCATAACACTATTTTTGTGTCCATGCAGGAACTGGGCCAGTATCCCACACTTTATTTTAATAACCTACTATATAATAGTTGTTAAAATCTATTACTGGATTGTTCTGATGGAAAAGTTTTTGAAATGTGTTGCAAGAAAAGCATTTCTATTTTCTCCTGGGAGACGGAGTTACAGACTTTCTCATCCCAGTCATGCCTCTATAATAAAAATAGTTGGGTCTCAAGCACCTCCCAGTGACAAGGACTATGGAACACAACTTCTCAAAGGATGTAAACACAAGGTAAAAACAGCCTCAGTTTCCATAGTAGGAACACCGGTGAATGTACATCATAGCTTTATCACTGTGCAAGTCTCTTCCTGACCAATAAGAACCCAACACAAGTATTTTTGTTGGGTCCTTTAGCCCCCCCCCCCCAAGTCCCTATAGTCCTGCCATTCTTACAATAGACAGAGAAAAGGAGCCTCACTTACAGATGTGATGAAACTCAACATGACCCTCAATCTCTCTTAACCCAGAAGTCAAATCTCAGGATATGTCTGTGAGGAGGAGGGATGTGTTTGGTGGACACTGGACCTCTGCTTGAATGAGTGAGAGACATAACTATGTATACATAAATATGTATATCAGGGGGCTGGAGAGATGGCTCAGTGGTTAAGAGCAGTGGCTGCTCTTCTAGAGGTTCTGAGTTCAATTCCCAGCCACCACATGGTGGCTCACAACCACCTGTAATGAGATCTGGCGCCCTCATCTGGTGTAAAGGTGACCATGCAGGCAAAACACTGTATATATATATAATAAATAAACCTTAAAAAAATCTTAAATAAATATGTATATCAGGAAGCCTAACCTGGATTAGGAAGATATACTTCCCACCTAAGACACTACAGCAAATGGATAATGAAAAGGGCACTGGAACTTTTTCCTCATAGTCCTGCTCAAAGTCCTGGCAGATTTAGTGTCTGGTGAGGGCTTGCTTTCTCATAGTGTCTTACATGCTAAAAGGGTGCCTCTGCAGCTGCAGCCTGTTTCATAAGAACACTCATCCCATATGTGCTAGTCACTTGTCTTATAATAAGATATCTGGCAGATGCAACTTAAGAACTTCTTTTGGCTCACAGTTCAGGGTGCAGCCCCTTATGGCAGAAAAATCATGGTGCCTGAGCTCAAAGCAGCTCCCAGTGCACCCACATCAGGATGCAGCTAGTCACACTGTATCCACATCAGGACCAGACTTGTCACATTGTATTCACATCAGGGAGTTGCTGGTCACATTGTATCCACACTCAGGAAGCCACTGGTCACACTGTATCCACACCCAGGAAGCAGAGGGTGGTAAATGACTGCTGAGATCACTCTCTCCTCATAAGGAAGAAATTGTATGTGATTCTGCCCTAGCTCATGTGGTCTCAGGAGCAGTACGGGAAAGACTGAGGAGGGAGACACCATCCATATGGCTATGAAAACACTCTCATGTCTGCTGGGTTAAAACTTTTTGATGTGTTTTTTTTGGGGGGGGTGAGAAGGTCCCACATCCCCTCACCTAAGCCATGTAAGAAATCCCAAAAACTCATTTCCCCCAGAATGAACTTTAATGGAATTGTACCTTAGTTTATCATCAGAACTCTAAGGAGAGGGGTAACTATTGCTTATGTCTCCCTTGGGAAGGCTTTTAACTGCATGTGGGCATCGAAGAAGGTGATAAGAGCTAAAAGGAGGGAGAGAAGGAAAAGAAAAGAAGAGGAGGAAGAGCAGGAAGCAGGAGGAGAAGAAGACAACAGCAAAGAAGAGGTAGAAGGAGGGGGAGGAGGAAGAAGTCATAAGGGTAGAATACTAGTAAAGCAAAAGCAAAATAGTCCCACAAAAGAGAAAGAGGCACCAGGGACCTCTCCCTCCACCACAGAAAGCCACAGAGAGATGCTTCTGTGTCAACCCAAGGTCAAACCCCTCAGCAGCCTCATCTCATATGCTCAACCTCTAGAACAGAGAGAAAAAGACATTTACTTTGTTTAAACCATCCAGTCCATGGTGTTTTATGTCAGTCCAAATAAAACATCAGAGGGAAGAATTTACACAAAACCACCCTTGCTGCTAATACTAACTGCAAGTTCAGGGGATTCCCAAACCACTCTCAAGCTCAGTAATTCATTAGAAGGATTCATAAGAACTCGGTGAAGGATATTATATCTGTAGTATTGCTGCAGGGGAAGACAGGAATTAAAATCAGCCAAAGAGAATACAATCTGAGACCTCTGGAGTCAAGAGAAAAAGCAAGAGACTGTTTGGATGGATGGCTAAACCATCCATCCATTGTGTCATGGCTGAAACACTCAGTCACCTGTGGAAGGAAAAAATAAAACCTGCATCAAGCCATCAGCATCATGGGATTCTGGCAACTGAGAATGGCAGACACGGAGGAAGAGGGGGACACTTACTTTTTTTCCATGCAGCTTTGCATTATTTGGCTGATTATAACAAGTGTGCACATATCCCTCCCCAACATCATTTCAAAACAAAAGTCCCAGAGCTTTTTTGGAAGAGAAAGAATCACCCACTATGAACTGTGACTTTTAGCTTAACATTCTCTAATGCCCAGAACCCAAATTATTATTAGCTGCTCTCCTGGAAGATTTATGATCTCTGATGCTCAATGATCTGTAGCAACTGTTTACTCATAGTGACTGGAAGACAGATGAGAGAAGAGAGCCTGGTTGTCAGCTATGACAGATTTGTGCAAGAAATAGCATTCCCTGTCTACCTCCTAGCCTGTCTTGAGGCTTGCTGCACAACACATGTGTGCAAAAGGGCATATTCCCTTCATTGTGGGTGCACCAAGAAGCTGAGTCTTATAAGTGTACTGATGTTCAGTGCTGAGAAAATGAGCCTACAAGGACTACTCAGCACATCCTAGAGCTTCCTAATGTATATTGAGATAATACTTCCCAAAGATAAAACTTCCCAAAGTATTATCTCAATGGCCCTCATGACAATCCATAGCATGCATTCATTCAATGGCAGACATTACTGCTAAACATTAACCTTACTGTTTTGTATATTAAGACCAGGAATCAAGGTTTGAAGTAGTTAAGAGTACTTGCTGCTCTTTTAGAAGATCAGAGTTCAGTTCCCAGCACCCACAGAGGGCAGTTCACAACTGCCTGTAACTCCATCTCCAGGGAATCTGATGCCTCTGGTCTCTGTGAGTACCTGCATATACCCATGTACATATACGCAAACACACAGACATGTAGACACACAAAAAATAGAAAATAATTTTTTTTAAAGATCAGGAATTGTGGGGAAATTAAATAAGAGAGGGAATGTAGGCGCTTTTTTGTTGTTGTGCACTTTACTCAAGTAAATCATATTGAAAATGTTTATGCACAAAACCAAAACTAATTTATTTTGCTATATAACGTCCCCTCATGTTTAATATAGTTGCTGCTATGATTAAACGCATGCTATATATCATGTATTGTTGCTAATCTTCATCTGCAAAACAGACTTTATCACCTTCAGTTAAAAGATAAAGTGAGAAACTGGGCATAGTGGCACACACCTTTCATCCTATCGTTACAGAGGCAGAGGCAGGCAGATCTCTGTGAGTTCAAAGCCAGCCAGGTCTACAAAGTGAGTTCCAGGACAACCAGGCCTATATAATGAGACCCTGTCTCATAAAACAAACAGCCAGGCGGTGGTGGCTCATGCCTTTAATCCCAGCACTCGGGAACTCAGGAAGCAGATTTCTGAGTTTGAGGCCAGCCTGGTATACAAGGTGAGAAAGTGAGTTCCAGGACAGCCAGGACTGTTACATAGAGAAACCCTATCTTGAAAAACCAAACCAAACCAAAACAAAACAAAAAAAAAAAAAAAAAGGAGAAAGGAAAAGAAAAAGAAAAAAACAAACAAATGGTGTTTGGACCATTTGGAGTCCTAGCCTCCAGCTGCTCTTCCCTGCTAGAGATCTTTACTTTCCTTCTGATTTGAGTTACTGAAAGGTGTGTCAAAGTTGTTTACCAGCTCTGCTTCAGGAAGTGTTGCCTTGGCCTTGAGGATCAGAGGATAAGGTTTTCACCTGTTGGCCCACCTGACTGTGTTGGTGCTATTGAATAAAGGGCTTCTTACCAGTGACTAGAGGTCCATGTCCCTGTCTCTGTCTGTCTATGTGTTTGTGAGTTTGTGTGTCTCAACCTCCAGCTCCTTGCCCAGAGCTCACGAACTGTATGTTAGCACATAGAGCGCAGATGGGTGTTGTGCACTGCACAAATGAAAACGATAAAGCGAAGTTCTAAATGGCTCTCTACCTTTGCCCAATGCAATACTTTCTAACGCTGCTGTGTTACTCAGCTTTCTCCCACTATAACAAAGTGCCTGAGATGATCAAGTTATAAAGAAAAAAGGTTTAAGCTGGGCAGTGGTGTTACATGCCTTTAATCCCAACACTCCGGAGGCAGAGGCAGGCAAATCTTTGTGAGTTCGAGGCCAGCCTGGTCTACAAGAGCTAGTTCCAGGACAGGCTCCAAAGCTACGGAGAAACCTGTCTCGAAAAAAATCAAAGAAAAACAAAGAAAGAAAAAGAGAAAGGTTTGTTTTGGCTCACAGTTTTAGATGTTCTGATCCATAAATAATTGGCCTTATTGCCCTGAGTCTATGACAAGACAGAATGACACGGTGGGGAGAAAGACTCTTGTACTCCAAGTAAGAGAGCAAAGAGGGGCTGAGGTTCCACAGTCCCTTCAGTGGCACACTCCCGAGGACTTAAAGACCTGCCCTAAATCCACGACTCTTAAAGGTTCCTTGATGTGGGAGTGTCATATATCAATCTGTTGATTTCATTGGCTGAGCAATAAAAGAAACTGCTTGGCTGGCCCTTAGCTTAGAGCATAGATGGGAGGAGGAAACAGAATAGAATTCTGGGCGGAAGAGGAAGTGAGGTCAGACTCTGCTCTGCTCCCGGAGAGACCCGACAGCTCTGCTGGAGCAGAGACGCCATGCTCATCTCTCC